>NC_056447.1:47945670-47970670 GCF_018296145.1 Oncorhynchus tshawytscha | reverse complement strand
CACGCCTTTTTAGGAGACATTGTCACCCTTACAAACCAATGCGGAACTGAAAAGCACAAACACACACACACACACACATACATGCACATACACACGCGCGCACACACACACACACACACACACACGTGCGCACACACTCACCCAATAGTCTCATTTGGCCTCTGATAATTTATAGCTGGTTGGCGGAGCCCTGGTCTATAGTTGGACAACTGGAAGACAGGTTGATGATGCATCTGCAGAGAAAGGCATGTTGGAGGCCACTATAAATAAGGTCTGGTGCATCAGTCATAATGGAGATATGGCCCTTTGTCTGTCTGTCTGTCTGTATTTCAGACACAGTGTTACAGACAACCAACCAGAGACTAGTGACAACGCAAAGCCTTTATGGAACCCCCGCCAGGCCTTCAAAGGACGTTTCAGAGACTCAGTAGCAATGGGAGTGGACAATAGTCATATAAAGACATACAATGACAAGACTGTTTTAACCAATATAAACGTAGGACATACTTTAACAAACCAAAATAAACATCTATGGTGACTGTGTAACCGATGTGAAATGGCTAGCTAGTTAGCAGTTATTAGTGTTGAATACAGAGACGTCACTCACTCTGAGACCTTGAAGTGGTTGAATCCCTTCCTCTGCAACGTGTGTGGCTTTTGTGGAACGATGGTTGTTGATGTGTTCAGAGGGTCCCTGTTTCGAGTCCGGGTTGGGACAAGGTGAGGGAAGGAAGCAACACAGTTACAACTGCTTAGTGTTCAATGACCAGAGAATGTGTCCCTCAGGCTTGGGCTTGACTCCTTCCAATGAAGTTAATTGAATTATGTCATGTCAATGAGGGAAATTGGAATTTCAATTAACTGTCTGAATTGATCCCAACCCTGATGTTCCTACAGTAAAATGATTGTCCTCATAGCCTGTCAATGAAGTAAGTCTTTACACAGTGGTAAACTGTCAATGAAGTAAGTCTTTACACAGTGGTACACAGTGACAACAGACTCTATTCCATACTGACCCTCGTTGACCACAGTTACTTTAATCTGGTTACCAGGTCTAATGTCAACCACAGTTGTTCAGAAGGAGATGACCAAAAAAGGAAGTGATGGTTTGAATGGTGTTGAAGGAGGGGCGTCCACAGCACTTCTACTGAATGTGGTGGTTGAAACATCCTTAGATGCCCCCCAGTGGCTATTCAATTACTGACAAGAAGACAAGATTCAGAATCAGATGTTAGTCTGTCTTTCCAGCCATACACATGGAACAGTAGCCTATTTCACCCACAGTCGGCATGGTTGCTGGTGGAAGAAGAGACTATTCAAATTATAACAAGTAAAGGGAGGAATTCTGATCTTTACCCACTAATTGGTCTTTTGACAGATCAGATCACCTCTTTTGCCAATAATTAGGTAAATATCAGAATTGGGCTGCCTGTGTAAATGCAGCCATTAAGTCACACTAACACACTAACTAATAGGTTGGCATAGGATAAGACTGTTAGCGTAGCAAGGTCATTAAATTATGCTGCAGTTAAGTAGTAAGGTTCATTTTATTTTAGAATTAAATCAAATCAAATGTTATTAGTCAAATGCTTCATAGACTAACAGTGAAATTCTTACGGGTTGTTTTCCAACGATGTAGATTTAAAGATACAGATGTTTATTTTATATAATAGAAATAGGGATACGAGGAATGAATACACAGTGAATAATAAATAACAATAGGGAGTAAACGATAACATGGCTATATACAGGGAGTACCCGCACTAAGTCGTTGTTTAGGGGTATGAGGTAATAACATGGCTATATACAGGGAGTACCCACACTAAGTCGTTGTTTAGGGGTATGAGGTAATAACATGGCTATATACAGGGAGTACCCGCACTAAGTCGTTGTTTAGGGGTATGAGGTAATAACATGACTATATACAGGGAGTACCCGCACTAAGTCGTTGTTTAGGGGTATGAGGTAATAACATGGCTATATACAGGGAGTACCCGCACTAAGTCGTTGTTTAGGGGTATGAGGTAATAACATGGCTATATACAGGGAGTACCCGCACTAAGTCGTTGTTTAGGGGTATGAGGTAATAACATGGCTATATACAGGGAGTACCAGTACTGAGTCAATGTTTAGGGGTACGAGGTAATAACATAGCTATATACAGGGGGTACCAGTACTGAGTCAATGTGCAGGAGGACGAGGTAATAACATGGCTATATACAGGGAGTACCAGTACTGAGTCAATGTGCAGGGGTACGAGGTAATAACATAGCTATATACAGGGGGTACCAGTACTAAGTCGTTGTTTATGGGTACGAGGTAATAACATGGCTATATACAGGGGGTACCAGTACTAAGCCGTTGTTCAGGAGTACGAGGTAATAACATGGCTATATACAGGAAGTACCAGTACTGAGCCGTTGTTCAGGGGTACGAGGTAATAACATGGCTATATACAGGAAGTACCAGTACTGAGCCGTTGTTCAGGAGTACGAGGTAATAACATAGCTATATACAGGGGGTACCAGTACTAAGCCGTTGTTCAGGGGTACGAGGTAATAACATGGCTATATACAGGAAGTACCAGTACTGAGCCGTTGTTCAGGGGTACGAGGTAATAACATGGCTATATACAGGAAGTACCAGTACTGAGCCGTTGTTCAGGGGTACGAGGTAATAACATGGCTATATACAGGGAGTACCAGTACTGAGTCAATGTGCAGGAGTACGAGGTAATAACATGGCTATGTACAGGAAGTACCAGTACTGAGCCGTTGTTCAGGGGTACGAGGTAATAACATGCCTATATACAGGGAGTACCAGTACTGAGCCGTTGTTCAGGGGTACGAGGTAATAACATGGCTATATACAGGGAGTACCAGGACTGAGTCAATATGCAGGGGTACGGGGTAATAACATAACATATTCAGGGAGTACCAGCATTGAGTCTTGTTTAGCAGTCTTGTTTAGCAGTCTTGTGGCTTGGGGGTAGAAGCTGTTCAGGTTCCTGTTGGTTACAGACTTGATGCACCGGTACCGCTTACCGTGCGGTAGCAGAGAGAACAGTCTATGGCTTGAGTGGCTGGAGTCTTTGACAATTTTTGGGTGTTGATCCTCAACACTGGGGCCCCACAAGGGTGCGTTCTGAGCCCTCTGCTGTACTCCCTGTTCACCCACGACTGTGTGGCCATGCACGCCTCCAACTCAATCATCAAGTTTGATGACGACACTACAGTGGTAGGCTTGATTACCAACAATGACGAGACGGCCTACAGGGAGGAGGTGAGGGCCCTTGGAGTGTGGTGTCAGGAAAATAACCTTACACTCAATGTCAACAACACAAAGGAGATCATTGTGGACTTCAGGAAACAGCAGAGGGAGCACCCCCCTATCCACATCGGCAAGACAGTAGTGGAGAGGGAAGTAAGTTTCAAGTTCCTCGGCGTACACATCACGGACAAACTGAATTGGTCCACCCACACAGAGAGCGTTGTGAAGAAGGCACAGCAGCGCCTCTTCAACCTCAGGAGGCTGAAGAAATTTGGCTTGTCACCAAAAGCACTCACAAACTTCTACAGATGCACAATCGAGAGCATCCTGTCGGGCTGTATCGCCGCCTGGTACGGCAACTGCTCCGCCCACAACCGTAAGGCTCTCCAGAGGGTAGTGAGGTCTGCACAACGCATCACCGGGGGCAAACTACCTGCCCTCCAGGACACCTACACCACCTGATGTCACAGGAAGGCCATAAAGATCATCAAGGACAACAACCACCCGAGCCACTGCCTGTTCACCCCGCTATCATCCAGAAGGCGAGGTCAGTACAGGTGCATCAAAGCAGGGACCGAGAGACTGAAAAACAGCTTCTATCTCAAGGCCATCAGACTGTTAAACAGCCACCACTAACATTGAGTGGCTGCTGCAAACATACTGACTCAACTCCAGCCACTTTAATAATGGAATTGATGGAAATTGATGGAAAAAAATGTATCACTAGCCACTTTAAACAATGCCACTTAATATAATGTTTACATACGCTACATTACTCATCTCATATGTATATGTATATACTGTACGTTATATCATCTACTGCATCATGCAATCTTAATGTAATACATATATCACTAGCTACTTTAAACTATGCCACTTTATGTTTACATACCCTACATTACTCATCTCATATGTAAATACTGTGCTCTATAACATCTACTGCATCTTGCCTATGCCGTTCTGTACCATCACTCATTCATATATCTTTATGTACATATTCTTTATCCCTTTACAGTTGTGGAATTGTTAGGTTAGATTACTCGTTGGTTATTACTGCATTATCGGAACTAGAAGCACAAGCATTTCGCTACACTCGCATTAACATCTGCTAACCATGTGTATGTGACAAATAAAATTTGATTTGATTTGATAAAGCTCTCATGTTCTCAATGGTGCAGCTGTAAAGCTTTTTGAGGATCTGAGGGCCCACGCCAAATCTTTTCAGCCTCTTGAGGAGGAAGAGGTGATGTCGTGCTCTCTTCACAACTGTGCGGTGTGTGTGGACCATGTTAATTCCTTAGTGATGTGGACACCGAGGAACCTGAAGCTCTCGACCCACACCACTACAGACCCATCGATGTGGATGGGGGCGTGCTCGGCACTCCATTTCTTCTAGTCGTCAACAAACTTGAAGGCCAGAGATTGTGATCAAGCCAAGGTAATAACACTTTAGGATTATTTGTGTCAGTGTCTTTGGCAGCCAGGGGTGGCGGAGGAGAGGAGGAGGAGAGGAAGAGGTTATGTGAGCTTATGGAACGTTGGCCTCCTGCCCGTCTTTTAACTCTGTCCTTCGCTAATCTTACAGCCTCATTGACCCCCTTACTTTAGTTTGCAAGCCTGTCATCAAGGTAATGGGTGGCTATTTTGAAAAATCTCAAATATAAAATACATTTAGATTTGTTTAATGCTTTACTGAGCTGCTCTACTGCACAGCAGGTCACAATATCAACATGATGAACATGAACTCGAACATGATGAACATGAACTCTGCTAAACCTGCAGCCCCACAGCAGTTTGCTATGTTAACTGGATAAACCTGAATCAGAGAGGTGTCCACGTCAATATCCACGTCTTCGGCACTCGGGGAACAGTGGGTTAACTGCCTTGCTCAGGGGCAGAACGACAGATTGCTCAGGGGCAGAACGACAGCACGGGGATTCGATCCAGCAACCTTACTGTTACTGGCCCAACGCTCTAACCACTAGGCCACCTGCCACCCCAGAAGGTGCATCAGATAGACAAACGGGCAAACTCAGTCTGAGAACCACCTTAAACCCAGAGACACAGATACAGACACAATGTTTTAAAGCCACAAAAGTAGAAGCATAAATGTTTTGCATTGTCTTCTTTACAGAAGCTCTAATATTAGATTATTTTGACCTGGAGGTTGCTAGCCTCCTAAACCAGACTAACCTCTAACCTCACCATTGTTTTATATCAGGCTAGGAGATCATTAGCTCGTTTATGACTTTCGTACTCAGGGCCCATTGGACATAAAGCATATAAAGAAGTAGATAAAGCCTTGACCTCTTGTGTTAGAGGGTGACAACCGGCCTCATGTGAAGCATGGTATTTGTTTATGGTTAGGGGTCTGGGGTGTGTTTTGACCTTGTAAACTGGGCCTTCATGTTGGTGCCCTGCAAAACACACACACACACACACACACACACACACACACACACACACACACACACACACACACACACACACACACACACACACACACACACACACACACACACACACACACACACACACACACACACAGTAGCCTATTGTTTTATGAGAAGTCCTGTTGCCATGAGATCATGTGACTAAGGTCCTACTTGTGACCACCCCAGCATTCTCCCATCACTAGAAATAGCACCACCTCCCCCACATATATGACCAGGTGGGGGTAGACCTAGTCATTATTTCCTCAAATGCTTTCCCTGGATAGGAGCAGCTCAGTGGTGTGAGCAGTGGGCACCATAGTAGGCATATGTAGATGGCCTGTGTTAT
The DNA here is from genome assembly GCF_018296145.1 of Oncorhynchus tshawytscha. Taxonomy (NCBI): domain Eukaryota; kingdom Metazoa; phylum Chordata; class Actinopteri; order Salmoniformes; family Salmonidae; genus Oncorhynchus; species Oncorhynchus tshawytscha. Next base: position 47,964,619 of record NC_056447.1, on the reverse strand, counting down.
TGGATTTAATATCTACTTGGTAAAGGCACAGAGAAAATAAAGAAAATAAAGGGAGCATTCATAGAAATGCCATAGAAAATAAAGGGAGCATTCATAGAAATGCCATAGAAAATAAAGGGAGCATTCATTTCTGGCATCAGGCCAGAATGGGGTGGGCTATTGGGTCTGATTCTAAAGTAGCCCATGTACCAAAAAAATGAACGCAATGCCACAGACAACCTGTCAATCATCATATATCTGTCACTCTGAAATGTTGATTTACTGTGACGACAGCCACAGTCACTCAGTCACAATACAGTGTGTGGTGAAAAAACAGTAAAACCAGACAAAACCAGGGCAGACTGGTGGCTGGGCAGACTGGTGGCGCTGGGCAGACTGACGACGCTGGGCAGACTGGCGACCCTGGGCAGACTGGCGGCGCTGGGCAGACTGGCGGCGCTGGGCAGACTGGGCAGACTGACGACGCTGGGCAGACTGGCGGTGCTGGGCAGACTGGCGGTGCTGGGCCGACTGGCGATGCTGGGCAGACTGGCGATGCTGGGCAGACTGACGGCGCTGGGCAGACTGGCGACGCTGGGCAGACTGGGGGCACTGGCGGCGCTGGGCAGACTGGCGGCACTAGCTGCTCCATATAGGCTGACAGCTCTGGCGGCTTCTTACAGACTGACCGCTCTGGCGGCTCCGTGCTGACTGGCAGCTCCTTGCAGACTGGCAGCTCCTTACAGACTGACAGCTCCGTGCAGACTGACAGCTCCGTGCAGACTGACAGCTCCTTGCAGATTGGCAGCTCCTTGCAGACTGGCAGCTCCATGCAGACTGGCAGCTCCATGCAGACTGGCAGCTCCATGCAGACTGGCTGCTCTATGCAGACTGACAGCTCTGGCTGCTTCATGCAGACTGGCAGCTCTGGCTGCTCCATGTAGACTGGCTGCTTCATGCAGACTGGCAGCTCCTGCTTCATGTAGACTGGCTGCTTCATGCAGACTGACAGCTCTGGCTGCTTCATGCAGACTGGCAGCTCTGGCTGCGCTGAACAGGCGGGAGACTCCTGCAGCGCTGTGTCGGAGGAAGGCTCTGGCTGCGCTGAACAGGCGGGAGACTCCGGCAGCGCTGGAGATGAGGAAAGCTCTAACAGCGCTAGAGAGGCGAGGCTGGGTACTGGTGGTACTGGACCGAGGAAACGCACAGGAAGCCTGGTGCGGGGAGCTGCTACCGGAGGGCTGGGTTGTGGAGGTGGTACTGAATAGACCGGACCGTGCAGGCGCACTGGAGCTCTTGAGCACCGAGTCTGCCCAACCTTACCTGGTTGAATGCTCTCGGTTGCCCTGCCAGTGTGGCGAGGTGGAATAGCCCGCACTGGGCTATGCAGGCGAACCGGAGACACCAGGCGCAAGGCTGGTGCCATGTAAGCCGGCCCAAGGAGACGCACTGGGGACCAGATGCGTAGAGCCGGCTTCATGGCATTTGGCTCGACGCTCAATCTAGCCCGGCCGATACGCGGAGCTGGAATATACCGAACCGGGCTGTGCACCCGCACTGGAGACACCGTGCGCTCCACAGCATAACACGGTGCCTGCCCGGTCTCTCCAGCCCCGGTAAGCACAGGGAGTTTGCGCAGGTCTCCTACCTGGCATAGCCATACTCCCTGTAAGCCCCCCCAAGACATTTTGGGGCTGACTCTCGGGCTTCCATCCGCTCTGCCGTGCTAGCTCCTCATAATGCCGCCTCTCTGCTTTTGCTGCCTCCAGCTCGGCTTTGGGGCGACAATAATCTCCAGGCTGATTCCAGGGTCCTTTACCGTCCAATTCCTCCTCCCATGTCCATTTCTCCAGGTGGTGCAACCTCTCCCACTGTAGCTGCTGCTGCTCCTGCTGCTGCTGCCTCTGTTGCCTCTTCTCCTGTTGCACCTTTGGGCGGCTACACTCCCCTGGTTTAGCCCAGGGTCCTCTCCCGTCGAGGATTTCCTCCCATGTCCAGAAATCCTTATTTAGCATCTCCTTCTTCGGCTTCTCCTGCCTGTTGACACGCCGCTTGGTCCGTTGGTGGTGGGTGATTCTGTAACGGTTTTCATATAGTGATGAAGGAGAGTCGGACCAAACTGCAGCGTGTCGATTGCGATCCATGTTTAATACAACAAAGAAACACGAACTTACAAAAAACAATAAACGAAACCGAAACAGCCTATCTGGTGCAAACTAACAGAGAGTACACATAGGACACTAAGGACAATCACCCACGACAAACTCAAAGAATATGGCTGCCTAAATATGGTTCCCAATCAGAGACAACGATAAGCACCTGCCTCTGATTGAGAACCACTCCAGACAGCCATAGACTTTGCTAGACAACCCACTAAGCTACAATCCCAATACCACCACCAAAACCCCAAGACAAACACAAAATACTTTGACCAGGGCGTGACAACTTGTTGGCTGCTTTCCTTCACTCTGCGGTCCAACTCATCCCAAACCATCTCAATTGGATTGAGGTCGGGTGATTGTGGAGGCCAGGTCATCTGATGCAGCACTCCACCACTCTCCTTCTTGGTCAAACAGTCTTTACACAGCCTGGAGGTGTGTTGGGTCATTGTCCTGTTGAAAAACAAATTATAGTCCCACTAAGTGCAAACCAGTCGGGATAGTGTATCGCAGTAGTGGTAGCCATGCTGTTTAAGTGTGCCTTGAATTCTAAATAAATCACTGTAACCAGCAAAGCACCCCAACACCATCACACCTCCTCCTCCATGCTTCATGGTGGGATACCACACATTGTGTTTCTTGGCCCAAGCAAGTATCTTCTTCTTATTGGTGTCCTTTGGTAGTGGTTTCTTTGCAGCAATTTGACCATGAAGGCCTGATTCACGCAGTCTCCTCTGAACAGTTAATGTTGAGATGTGTGTGTTACTTGAACTCTGTGAAGCATTTACTTGGGCTGCAATTTCTGAGGCTGGTAACTCTAATGAACCCTCTGCAGCAAAGGTAACTCTGGGTCTTCCTTTCCTGTGGTGGACCTCACGAGATCCAGTTTAATGGTTTTTGCGACAGCACTTTAAGAAACTTTCAAAGTTCTTGAAATTTTCCAGATTGACTGACCTTCATGTCTTAAAGTAATGATGGACTGTCGTTTCTCTTTGCTTATTTGAGCTGTTCTTGCAATAATATGGACTTGGTCTTTTACCAAATAAGGTTTTCTGTATAACCCCCTACCTTGTCACAACACAGCTGATTGGCTCAAACGCATTAAGGAAAGAAATTCAACTAATTAACTTTTAACAAGGCACACCTGTTAATTGAAATGCATGCCAGGTGACTACCTCATGAAGTTAGCTGAGACAATGGCAAGAGTGTGCAAAGCTGTCATCAAGGAAAAGGGTGGCTACTTTGAAGAATCTCAAATATAAAATATATTTTGATTTGTATAACACTTTATTGGTTAATACATGATTCCATATGTGTTATTTCATAGTGTTGATGTCTTCACTATTATTATACAATGTAGAAGATAGTAAACATAAAGAAAAACCCTTGAGTGAGTAGGTGTGTCCAAACTTTTGAATGGTACTGTACATCATTGTTAAAAACCCACACTAGCATGCATGCCTCTTGATGTATAAATAACCTTTTTCAACACGGGAGACAGTTACAGTAGAAAACTCCTCTCATTGGCTGACCTGTCACCTTTGGACTAGTGACCTCACAAGGACAACAAGACAGACCAGTGAGTGTGCCGATCCTTAGATTGTAATATGTGTGTTATCACATGTATTTCTGAGAAGTATACAACTGTAACATGTTAGCCGAATAGGAGCAAGGGTGCGCGGATTAAAACATGGCTAGCCAAGCATGACCATTCTCAAAAAAAAACATTTTCAGTTATCATTTCATTATCTCCTCTCCATTCTCCACATTGTTTAACTCGCAGTGAGCATGTTGTACATGGTTACAAAGCAGGAGTTGGCCTTACTCATGTGTCCCAGTGCCACTATTCACGGTCACCCATGTTACAGTACAAATCTGTCATAGACAGGTCGAGTAATCCAATAAATTGATTATCCTGAGAGAAATGAACAGCACGCTCATTAAGCTAAATTACACCTAAAGGACTGGACTGCTAATTCACAACAGTGTGAAAGGAAGAACATGTCAATAAACCACATAATATACAGTGCCTTTGGAAAGTATTCAGACCCCTAGACTTTTTCCACATGTTATGTATGTCTGCCTTATTCTAAAATGGATTTTTTAAATCCTCTATTTATATACAATGCCCCATAATGACAAATCGAAAACTGTTTTTTTCAAACATTTTTGCAAATGTATTAAAAATAAAAGACAAAAATACATTGTTTACCTAAGTATTCAGACTCTTTGCTATGAGACTTGATTGGAGTCCACATGTGGTAAATTCAATTTATTGGACATGATTTGGAAAGGCACACAACTGTCTATAAGGTCCCACAGTTGACAGTGCATGTCAGAGCAAAAATCAAGCCATGAGATCGAAGGAATTGTTCATAGAGCTCCAAGACAGGATTGTATCGAGGCACAGATCTGGGGAAGGGTACCAAGAACACAGTGGCTTCCATCATTCTTAAATGGAAGAAGATTGGAACCACCAAGCCTCATCCTAGAGCTGGCCGCCCGGTCAAACTGAGCAATCGGGGGAGAAGGGCCTTGGTGAGGGGAGGTGACCAAGAGCCCGATGGCCACTCTGACAGAGCTCTAGAGTTCCTCTGTGGAGATGGGAGAACCATCCAGAAGGACAACCATCTCTTTATAGTACTCCACCATTCAGGCCTTTTTGGTAGAGTGGCCAGATGGAAGACACTCCTCAGTAGGTCACGAGAGATTAGGTGCTCAGGTCTCTCCAAAAGTTTATAGAATGATGGGTAAAGAACCATGGGGAAATTCTTATTTCCACTATACACTATTGACAGTCTCGTTCACCCGCTGGCTCACTCTCTCCCTGTCACAATTAGCCTGGGGACAAGGTACCATTGACAGTGGTAGAAGAAAAAAAAAATAGTACCCCACTTGTTGCTGTTTATATATTTGATATATACATACTGGTATTGAACATGTACACATTCATGAAGATATACATAATGATATTTATCATAAGAGGGATTATATCATTTTAATGTGTAAGAGTGAAAGGATAAGAGGTTACATTTCTGCAAATTCTTTTCATGACATACACAACTTTCAATGTCACCTCATGTATTCATCAATGTAATAAAATAGAAGTGAAGGATACACTGAATTAGCATAAAACACTGAATACAGTCACAGGTTGAGATTAAATGACTGTCAGATTAAATGGACTGAATTTGAAAACCAAGGCTCAGGGGGAAAATCGTAGAATAATAGATTCAATTTGAACTCAAAATTAGTCAACACAATTTGCCTATAAATATACCTCTAGAAATGGAGATATCAAATTGAATCCACTCAAATCCTGGCAGAAAGACAAGACATGGCAAGCAATATGGTAAGCAATATGGCAAGGGAAATATACAGATACTCTTATGTACAGCTTAACATTTGAATACAGTATGTTACACATACTTTCTGTAGAATGATCCACCACCTCATCAGTTGGTTAATTCAGTCTTATCTAATCATATGATATGAGTTTTAATTCCAGGTTTCACGGTTGTCGTAAGAACGGGAGCAAGGCACAGCAAAGGTTGTGAGTTCCACATTTATTTCAAAAGTGAAACTTAAAAACAATAAATCAATAACCGACCGATGAAACGTGACTACGTTGTGCACAGACACAAACACAACATAATATCCCACAAACACAGGTGGGAAAAATAGCTACTTAAATATGATCCCCAATTAGAGACAACGATTACCAGCTGCCTCTAATTGGAAATCATACAAAACACCAACATAGAAAATATAAACTAGAACACAAATTAGAAATTAGAAACTAGAATACCCCTAGTCACACCCTGACCTACTACACCATAGAGAAACAAGGGCTCTCTATGGTCAGGGCGTGACACCAGGAGCTCTTTCATATGAAGAAAAAAGGAATAAGTAGGCCAGGTGAGGTCAACCTTCAAATGCATAATGTGTATTTAAATGTAACTGGGATCTGTACACAAACCACTTCATGAGTATCACAGGTGCGATCTGAACCCTGATCCACCATTGGAGAAACCAACGTGTTAACCAATAGCCCAATAAGAAAGTACCTCTACTTCAACACGAGACCGGCTCACCTAAATGAGCCGTGAAGTATAGGTCTTTCACAACTTAGGCATGCATGTCAAGTATACAGTAAATCCCAACCCTGTACTGTAGAGGGCTCTGACACCGACCACAGGCAATTACTAGTTGCAGTCATCACATCATAGTTGTCAACAAGTGAATGTAGTTAAAAAAATATATGTAGACACACAACCGTTCCAAAGTTTGGGGTCACTTAGAAATGTCCTTGGTTTTGAAAGAAAGCACATTTTTTTGTCCATTAAAATAACATCAAATTGATCAGAAATACAGTGTAGACATTGTTAATGACTATTGTAGCTGGAAACAGCAGATTTTTTATGGAATATCTACAGAGGCGTACAGAGGCCCATTATCAGCAACCATCACTCCTGTGTTCCAATGGCACGTTGTGTTAGCTAATCCATGTTGATAATTTTGAAAGACTAATTGATCATTAGAAAACCCTTTTCGCAATTATGTTAGCACAGCTGAAAACTGTTGTTCTGATAAAGAAGCAATAAAACTGGCCTTCTTTAGACTAGTTGAGTATCTGGAGCATCAGTATTTGTGGGTTAGATTACAGGCTCAAAATGGCCAGAAACAAAGAACTTTCTTCTGAAACTCATCAGTCTATTGTTGTTCTGAGAAATGAAGGCTATTCCATGCGAGAAATTGCCAAGAAACTGAATATCTCGTACAACCCTGTGTACTACTACTACTTTTTTTATTAACCTTTATTTAACTAGGCAAGTCAGTTAAGAACAAGTTCTTATTTACAATGATGGCCTACTCCCCTGGGAACGAACCAGGGCCTGTAGTGACGACTAAGACCACTGCGCCACTCGGGAGGCCTTAAAGTTAAGAGATGGCTGAGTTATTGATAAATCAGGAAATCCATGTCCATTTAAGTATTTTATAAATCCACTCCACAATGGCCTATCAAAGACAGGACCATGATGAACCATGTTAAGTTTGGCATTGATATCTTAAAAAATAAGGATACTATTAACAATTGATAAACTTTTTTTGCGTTACGCTAAATAAAATAAAATAAAAGAATCCCCAAAAATCTTCTCATGGACTAATAGTCAGATTCACTCCAAACGTGATCTTTGCACTCATCTTCTGTTGCATTCAAAGATAGCCAACCTACAGCACTAGACAAAACTTCACTTGCGTCATCCTTGTGCTATTGAGAGATAAATATGGTAATGCTTTCACTGACTGCACATACAGTGGCTTGTGAAAGTACTCACCCCCTTGGCTTTTTTCCTATTTTGTTGCCTTACAACCTGGAATGTATTAAAATAGATTTTGGTGGGGTCTGTATCATTTGATTTACACAACATGCCTCCCACTGAATATTTTTTGTTGTGAAACAAACAAGAAATAAGACGAAAAAACAGAACTTGAGCGTGCATAACTGTTCACCCCTCCCCCCCTTTTGCCACCTTTTGCAGCAATTAAAGCTGCAAGTCTCTTGGGGTATGCCTATATAAGCTTAGCACATCTAGCCACTGGGATTTAAATGTTTTCCCTTAAACCACTTGAGTGTTGCTTTAGCAGTATGCTTAGGGTCATTGTCCTGCTAGAAGGTGAACCTCCGTCCCAGTCTCAAATCTCTGGAAGACTGAAACAGGTTTCCCTCAAGAATTTCTGGGTGGCAGGTCCTGGAGGACAGGAAGCTTGGCCCCAGTGTTGTACTGGGCCATTCGTACTACTCTCTGTAGTGCCTTGCGGTCGGAGGCCGAGCAGATGACATACCAGACAGTGATGCAACCTGTTAGGATGCTGTCGATGGTGCAGCTGTAGAACCTTTTAAGGATCTGAGGACCCATGCCAAATCTTATCAGTCTCCTGAGGGGGAATAGGTTTTGTCGTAACTTAGTGGCAACTTAATGGCCTGCCAATGTATAAAAAAACTAGATAGATGTATATTTTCCATTGCCTTGTTCAGTCACAACTTGGAGGAACATAGGATATTACAGTTTTCAGATCAAGTTGATAGGATAGTCTCGATCAGAGCTCATCCAGTTTATTCTCCAGTGATTGCACGTTCGCCAATGGAATCTACATTGTTTTTAGAATCAGATTGTTTGTTTTGGCTAATAGGCCAAGAAGAACGTACAGTAGCTCTTGGCTTATCCTATATTGCTTGTATAGGCCTACATAGTACTTTTTTTAAAGAAAATGTTGCATTTTCATTCTAAAATAAAGCCTTCTACTTTCACATCACACAAACGCAAAATAAACAATTACTGTTTAAACGGTTTTAACACAAATTGCAGCAAACAGTATTTTTCAGTTACAACACTGTGTTGGGGTCCTTCTTCAAGGGGTTAGGAGACGCTCCGATAGCTAATTAGATCACGTGGTCACCTCTGTCTTCTGTAAACATGTGCTGTTACATGGAAATATGGCCCTATGATAACCATAACCCTAAAAAGGTGTGTAGTAATTTACCTTTCATTTTTTTTGACGATGTGAAAGTTAAGTTCCAAATGTTTCTAAAACCGTATCTCAAGTGACGTGTATTGACATTTAGAGTAAGCTTTGGGACAGCATTGGTGCATTTGCCCCAGGCGGCGGACAGATTCATGAATAGAAGTTACATGTTTAACATTACTGTCTATGAATTGGCAAGTCTGACCCGTGCTCCCTTTTCAAGGAGAGCTGCTTTTGAGATAACATGGGCTTTATTTACAAAGGTACCCAATTCTGATATATTGCTCAATTATTAACAAAATAGCTGATCTGATTGGCCAAAATACCAATTAGTGAATGTGTTGAGGTGCCGTGGAACAATTAAGCTAGCTAAAACTGCTAATAATAAAGTTAGCTAGTTTGCTTAACATTAATATACGGTCAAATAAATGAACTTCTTTCTCCATATTGATAAGGTTATAATCGTCAAACATGTATTTGTTGTCATCTTTTGGTTTAAAAGGTTAAAGGTCAGTGGTGAAACGTAGTGCTTTCAAGACAACTGGGAACTCTGGAAAAAATTGTGGTCAAATCATGACGTCAGTGATTTTCAGATCTGAAAGTCAGAGCTCTAAGAAAGTGTTGGAAGGGTGGCATCACTGCGCTCTTCAGTACAGGCCATTCTACTTCCAATGTTTGTCTATGGAGATTGCATGGCTGTGTGCTCGATTTTGTACACCTGTCAGCAGTGGGTGTGGTTGAAATAACCAAATCCACTCATTTGAAGGGGTGTCCACATACTTTTTGTGATATAGTGTATAGGCCAGTAGGCATTTTGCCTTTTGTGCTTGAGAGGAGTATTGCTATATAACATTTGGCCAAGTAGGCCTACGTTAACATTCGTTTTTCAAGTATTTAACAATTATCAATTTTTGCCATTTCTTAGACACCACCTATTTTGCACCTGATACCGATTCCTCATTTATTTTTATTTATTTGCCTTTTCTAGTCAGTCAGCTAAAAGTGCATAAAGCTGAACCAATATGCTGCTGCTGCTGCTCCTCCTCCTCGTTGAATCATTTGACTCGATGACATCCCCTTCTGACTGAAAATCACCATTACAGCAGGTTACAGAAGAATTCCGTAAACATCCCAAGCGTCACTTCCGGTTACATTTTGACAGCAAAACACTGCACATTTTAGCTAAACGAAGCTCTGATCCTCGTTATATGTTTATTTTAACACGTTTTGTGTTTTATGCTCCACATTTATTAGACCATTTTACTTGTGTGGCGGAATTGACAGTGTTCAGAAAGAGATCAGTCTTCTGCTTCTAGCAAAAGATGAAAGTGAGTATATGTTGGGATTTAGTTTTTGTTGAAATCGTACAGTTAGCTACGCTTTTGAAATGCACGTCTTTGGTAGCAATCTCACATTTTCGCATTCAAGAAAAAGCAAAAGTGTTTTTTTATTGCAATTACATGACTGACGTTGCAGGTAGTGTACAATGCTGGTGTCATACAGGAAAATGAACACACCTCCCACTTAATAGCCAGCCCACTGTGATGCTCTTTCAGGAAAAACAAGTTATTGTTAGTTTGCTACGTATGTAGCGACCTCACTGCTGCAGAACATGTTGCTGATTACTTTGTGTACGTGTGTTACAGACACGTGATACACAGCAGACGCTTTGACATGATACTGTAACAGTATTCTTGCTGTCTCTATTTTCGGGCCAATTATGAGTGTGTCAATGTAATATGATCATTTTTTTGCCTAGTGCCACATGATCACAGTTTATATTCTATTATTCTCAATTATCTAGATCAAACATAACGTTTTCATTTTAAGCTTTTTATTTATTTTTGTGTTTTTCTTTTAAACTTTCTTTATTCTCAGTGTATTTATTTGACCCTGGCGCTATTGATCAACATAGGCATACTACATGAGATTATTATTATGTTATCATTAATTATGTCCTCATTTCAACTGCGAAATGCAACTATATGAGATATGATATTATTTATTATTTATATGATATTATTTATTCACTTAGGCCTATGTGGTTGCAGTTCTCACACTGACTTGTCCTGTAGGTTCCTAGTAATGAAAATGAGGTGGTGGAGGAAGCCAGTAGCAGTTCATCATCAGTAGACAACTCCAACAACGAAGAGATTCCTCCTTATCTACGTGAAGAACCTCCTGAAGGTACGATCATGCTCTCTAATTAATCAGATATATCTGAGTTTTGATTCAAACTAACTACTGAAAAGGGCTTTAACCTTGAAACATGTATTTTTGTGTGTTTGTGTCTGATGAGTCCATTGCAATGAACATTAATCACATAGGATATAATTTATATTCAACGTTCTCTGCCGTGGATGTCTTGGTTTCCTTGCACCATGCTCTTATAGAAATGTTGCTTACATGAATTAATGTCCACTCTGAAACCACTGAAACAGCAGTTTGTATTTGCTCTGAGAGGACGTGCATCTGTAGTTCAGAAATAGTCAAGTCATTCGCCTCATGATCACATCTGATGATGCAGTACATCTGATGATGCAGTACAGCCGAACGGCCTGCAGAGGGGCATATTGGCCAACAGAAGGTTTTGATCATCTTTTAACGTGCAGCAACATAGAGACAATGGGTGATAGACCTAGGCTCTATCTGTCATTTGCCGTGCTTATACAGGCTAAAATGTAAGGTTATTGGTCATTACTTCAGAGTAAATGCTACATTTAATTCAACCAATTATTCTGCACTACAACCTTGTATGCCAGTTCGCACACAACGAGGCTGCGCTAAAATAAAATTATATGAGGCGTTTGCTATCTGTCTGGTGAGGATAATGAGATAATTAATTTCTTCAAGACACAGGCTGAATCCCAAATGGAATCCTATTCCCTATATAGTGCACTACATTTGACCAGAGCCCTATGGGCCCCAGTCAAAAGTAGTGCACTATGTAGGGAATAGGGTTTTATTTGGGACAAACAGAACTGTATGTAAATTAGTGAAATCATGATCAACTAACTGCCTCATCATTATTCCAGATCTTCTGATACAGGCTATTGTTGGGTTCAAATACTATTTCAAATCAGAAACTATTTCATATATTTTATCGTTGGCTTTAGTCTGCCTGGAGTGCCAGATGGGGTGTGTACATCCTAGTCCCATGTGTAAAGAAATGTAGGCCTAACTCACCTCATTTAAGTGTGTACGTCCTAGTCCCATGTGTAAAGAAAGCATCAAGTCAAATTTTATTTGTCACATGCGACAAATACAGTGAAATACTTACTTACAAACCCTAAACCAACAATGCAGTTTTAAGAAAATACATATAAAAAAAGGTAAGAGATAAGAATAACAAATAATTCAAGAGCAGCAGTAAATAACAAAAGCGGGGCTATAAACAGGGGGGACCGGTAGAGAGTCAATGTGGAGGCTATATACAGGGGGTACCGGTAGAGAATCAATGTGGAGGCTATATACAGGGGGTACCGGTACAGACTCAATGTGGAGGCTATATACAGGGGGTACCGGTAGAGAATCAATGTGGAGGCTATATACAGGGGTACTGGTAGAGAGTCAATGTGGAGGCTATATACAGGGGGTACCGGTACAGACTCAATGTGGAGGCTTTATACAGGGGGTACCGGTAGAGAATCAATGTGGAGGCTATATACAGGGGGTACCGGTACAGACTCAATGTGGAGGCTTTATACAGGGGGTACCGGTACAGAGTCAATGTGGAGGCTATATACAGGGGGTACTGGTAGAGAGTCAATGTGGAGGCTATATACAGGGGGTACCGGTAGAGAATCAATGTGGAGGCTATATACAGGGGGTACTGGTAGAGAGTCAATGTGGAGGCTATATACAGGGGGTACCGGTAGAGAGTCAATGTAGAGGCTATATACAGGGGTACCGGTAGAGAATCAATGTGGAGGCTATATACAGGGGGTACCGGTACAGACTCAATGTGGAGGCTTTATACAGGGGGTACCGGTACAGAGTCAATGTGGAGGCTATATACAGGGGGTACTGGTAGAGAGTCAATGTGGAGGCTATATACAGGGGGTACCGGTAGAGAATCAATGTGGAGGCTATATACAGGGGGTACTGGTAGAGAGTCAATGTGGAGGCTATATACAGGGGGTACCGGTAGAGAGTCAATGTAGAGGCTATATACAGGGGTACCGGTAGAGAGTCAATGTGGAGGCTATATACAGGGGGCACCGGTAGAGAGTCAATGTGGAGGCTATATACAGGGGTACCGGTAGAGAGTCAATGTGCAGGCTATATACAGGGGTACCGGTAGAGAGTCAATGTGCGGGGGCACCGTTACAGAGTCAATGTGCGGGGGCACCGGTACAGAGTCAATGTGCGGGGCACCGGTACAGAGTCAATGTGCGGGGGCACCGGTAGAGAGTCAATGTGCGGGGGCACCGGTACAGAGTCAATGTGCGGGGGCACCGGTAGAGAGTCAATGTGCGGGGGCACCGGTAGAGAGTCAATGTGGAGGCTATATACAGGGGGTACCGGTAGAGAGTCAATGTGGAGGCTATATACAGGGGGTACCGGTACAGAGTCAATGTGGAGGCTATATACAGGTGTACCGGTACAGAGTCAATGTGGAGGCTATATACAGGGGGTACCGGTAGAGAGTCAATGTGCAGGCTATATACAGGGGGGGTACCAGTAGAGATTCAATGTGGAGGCTATATACAGGGGGTACCGGTAGAGAGCCAATGTGGAGGCTATATACAGGGGTACCAGTACAGGGGTACCAGTAGAGAGTCAATGTGGAGGCTATATACAGGGGGTACCGGTAGAGAGCCAATGTGGAGGCTATATACAGGGGGTACCAGTACAGGGGGTACCAGTAGAGAGTCAATGTGGAGGCTATATACAGGGGGTACCGGTACAGAGTCAATGTGGGGGCACCGGTAGAGAGTCAATGTGCGGGGCACCGGTAGAGAGTCAATGTGCGGGGTACCGGTAGAGAGTCAATGTGCTATAGGGTTACCGGTAGAGAGTCAATGTGCAGGCTATATACAGGGGGTACCGGTAGAGAGTCAATGTGGAGGCTATATACAGGGGGACCGGTAGAGAGTCAATGTGGAGGCTATATACAGGGTGTTACGGTACAGAGTCAATGTGGAGGCTATATACAGGGGGTACCGGTAGAGAGTCAATGTGGAGGCTATATACAGGGGGTACCGGTACAGAGTCAATGTGGAGGCTATATACAGGGGGGACCGGTAGAGAGTCAATGTGGAGGCTATATACAGGGGGTACCGGTAGAGAGTCAATGTGGAGGCTATATACAGGGGGTACCGGTAGAGAGTCAATGTGGAGGCTATATACAGGGGTACCGGTAGAGAGTCAATGTGGAGGCTATATACAGGGGGTACCGGTAGAGAGTCAATGTGGAGGCTATATACAGGGGGTACCGGTAGAGAGTCAATGTGGAGGCTATATACAGGGGGTACCGGTACAGAGTCAATGTGGAGGCTATATACAGGTGTACCGGTACAGAGTCAATGTGGAGGCTATATACAGGGGGTACCGGTAGAGAGTCAATGTGCAGGCTATATACAGGGGGTACCGGTAGAGAGTCAATGTGGAGGCTATATACAGGGGTACCGGTAGAGAGTCAATGTGGAGGCTATATACAGGGGGTACTGGTAGAGAGTCAATGTGGAGGCTATATACAGGGGTACCAGTACAGGGGTACCAGTAGAGAGTCAATGTGGAGGCTATATACAGGGGGTACCGGTAGAGAGCCAATGTGGAGGCTATATACAGGGGGTACCAGTACAGGGGTACCAGTAGAGAGTCAATGTGGAGGCTATATACAGGGGGTACCGGTAGAGAGTCAATGTGGAGGCTATATACAGGGGGTACCGGTACAGAGTCAATGTGCAGGCTATATACAGGGGGTACCGGTAGAGAGTCAATGTGGAGGCTATATACAGGGGGTACCGGTAGAGAGTCAATGTGGAGGCTATATACAGGGGGTACCGGTAGAGAGTCAATGTGCGGGGGCACCGGTACAGAGTCAATGTGCGGGGGTACCGGTAGAGAGTCAATGTGGAGGCTATATACAGGGGGTACCGGTAGAGAGTCAATGTGCGGGGGCACCGGTACAGAGTCAATGTGCGGGGGGGTACCGGTAGAGAGTCAATGTGCGGGCGTACCAGTAGAGAGTCAATGTGCAGGCTATATACAGGGGTACCGGTAGAGAGTCAATGTGGAGGCTATATACAGGGGGTACCAGTACAGGGGTACCAGTAGAGAGTCAATGTGGAGGCTATATACAGGGGGTACCGGTAGAGAGTCAATGTGGAGGCTATATACAGGGGGTACCAGTACAGGGGGTACCAGTAGAGAGTCAATGTGGAGGCTATATACAGGGGGTACCGGTAGAGAGTCAATGTGGAGGCTATATACAGGGGGTACCAGTACAGGGGGTACCAGTACAGAGTCAATGTGGAGGCTATATACAGGGGGTACCGGTAGAGAGTCAATGTGGAGGCTATATACAGGGGGTACCGGTAGAGAGTCAATGTGGAGGCTATATACAGGGGGTACCGGTAGAGAGTCAATGTGGAGGCTATATACAGGGGGCACCGGTAGAGAGTCAATGTGGAGGCTATATACAGGGGGTACCGGTAGAGAGTCAATGTGGAGGCTTTATACAGGGGGTACCGGTAGAGAGTCAATGTGGAGGCTATATACAGGGGGTACCGGTAGAGAGTCAACGTGGAGGCTATATACATGGGGTACCGGTAGAGAGTCAATGTGCAGGCTATATACAGGGGGTACCGGTAGAGAGTCAATGTGCGGGGGCACCGTTACCAAGTCAATGTGCGGGGGCACCGGTACAGAGTCAATGTCCGGGGCACCGGTAGAGAGTCAATGTGCGGGGCACCGGTAGAGAGTCAATGTGCGGGGGCACTGGTACAGAGTCAATGTGCGGGGCACCGGTACAGAGTCAATGTGCGGGGGCACCGGTAGAGAGTCAATGTGCGGGGGCACCGGTAGAGAGTCAATGTGCGGGGGCACCGGTAGAGAGTCAATGTGCGGGGGCACCGGTACAGAGTCAATGTGCGGGGGCACCGGTAGAGAGTCAATGTGCGGGGGCACCGGTAGAGAGTCAATGTGCGGGGGCACCGGTATAGAGTCAATGTGCGGGGGCACCGGTAGAGAGTCAATGTGCGGGGGCACCGGTAGAGAGTCAATGTGCGGGGGCACCGGTAGAGGGTCAATGTGCGGGGGCACCGGTAGAGAGTCAATGTGCGGGGGCACCGGTAGAGAGTCAATGTGCGGGGGCACCGGTAGAGGGTCAATGTGCGGGGGCACCGGTAGAGAGTCAATGTGCGGGGGCACCGGTGTCGAGGTAATTGAGGTCTGTCAGTACATTTTTAGGAAACATGAAACGGAATACAGATATAAATTCTGCCTTCATCTTCTCCTTGAGAAAACTATTTTTATGCCCCTCTCTTTTTTTTATGTCATTTGTGGACACTACAAAGTAATTCATTTAGGGTAATTATCTTTCTGGAAACAAACAAACCCTATTTTTGGTCAAGGACTGGAATCTGATTCACCAAAGTATCACTGCTGTATATTTGAAACAAGATGTTGCTGTAATTTACAGAGGCATTGCCAGAATGTGAAGTTATTACAGTATATCTGGTGAACAGGCTATATTAGGGCATTGTACTGCTCTTGGGCTTTTCATCCTACATTGAAAGTATTGTATTGCATACCACTTGGTATGAGCTTGGTATGGTTATATTAATTGCGTGTATCTGATGTCTGGTACAATAACTAGGTTGCATTTCAACCCTATCCCAATAGGTTCCTCTCTGAATATCCTATGTGAATGTTAAGTGTTTTACATCCTATAAAATTCTGCTTTTGACAATTTCCCAGCACGGAGTCAGTTGTCGTTATCAGTCTACAAGAGTTTAAATTAATATATTTTTCATCACCATCATGTCAGAGAGGAATGTGTAAGTCTTTCATAGGAGGAGAGGAATTAAAGTTCTTTTCTACTTTAGTAGTTCTTCATTTTACCCAGCTGCAGTTGAGAGCTAGTCTAAGAACCAGTACAAATCTGTGTTCTCTGTAACCCAAACAAACAGGATTAAAACAGAAAATGGCCAACAGGATATTGCTGTGCCCATGTTCACAGAATCAGCATCAGTCAGCCAGTGTTCTGTGCCCCTAGAACCCATCTGTACTACTGGGCCATGCCTTCTATGCTTTCTTTTCAATCATAGAAAGGCCTTCATAGTAGGTTTGATTAGTTACATAGCTACTTGAATCAGTCATTCTCATGACAGTCACATATCCTCCGTAGAAACCACTACAACACGACGTTCACATCCTTTCCAAACCACTACAACACGACCTTCACATCCCTTCCAAACCACTACAACACGACCTTCACATCCTTTCCAAACCACTACAACACGAGCTTCACATCCCTTCCAAACCACTACAACACGACCTTCACATCCTTTCCAAACCACTACAACACGACCTTCACATCCCTTCCAAACCACTACAACACGACCTTCACATCCTTTCCAAACCACTACAACACGAGCTTCACATCCCTTCCAAACCACTACAACACGACCTTCACATCCCTTCCAAACCACTACAACACGACCTTCACATCCTTTCCAAACCACTACAACACGAGCTTCACATCCCTTCCAAACCACTACAACACGACCTTCACATCCTTTCCAAACCACTACAACACGACCTTCACATCCTTTCCAAACCACTACAACACGAGCTTCACATCCCTTCCAAACCACTACAACACGAGCTTCACATCCCTTCCAAACCACTACAACACGACCTTCACATCCCTTCCAAACCACTACAACACGACCTTCACATCCCTTCCAAACCACTACAACACGACCTTCACATCCCTTCCAAACCACTACAACACGACCTTCACATCCCTTCCAAACCACTACAACACGACCTTCACATCCCTTCCAAACCACTACAACATCAGAACAGCCTAAAAGACAGGGCTTGTTTGTTTTTTGTCATAACTTCTTACCAAAGTTTCTCCAGCGGGTGTCGGCTAGATTTCCATCTGTTGCGAGTTATTAATAGAACCAAATGAAGTTTGATCGACTTTTCCTCCCTGTTTGTCCTGTCGTGTTTTGTGGCGAGGTGTAGGCTGCTCCATCATACTGACAGGTCCAGTACACATCAGGGGAAGATGGTGATGTGCAGAGTAACTGTGATGGATGGACTATCACACAGCTGAACTCTCAGCCAGACTGTGTGTGTGTGTGTGTGTGTGTGTGTGTGTGTGTGTGTGTGTGTGTGTGTGTGTGTGTGTGTGTGTGTGTGTGTGTGTGTGTGTGTGTGTGCGTTGTGTGTGTGTGCTACTCCCCCAAGTCCTATCCCAGCAGCCTGTCCACCTGTGTCTCTGCCTAGCTTTTCATTAGAAGGAGAACACCTCCCAGCTCCAGTCTTCTGTGTGACCCGATCCCAGACATCACAGACTCATGTAAGACCTTAATTTGAGCTAGTTTGCTTCAGCAGGAAAAGAATCGTGCAGAAACAGGAAACGTGAATTATTATATAGATGATGATTATTAGGGGACATTTCTATTGGGGTTGATACATCATGTCTGGAATTTCAAAGTGGAAATTACAAACTTCAGAAGCCTTTTTAAAACTGAAATATTCTACATTGCAGGAAAGTTATCCTGCTACAGGGTGATCAAATTGTGTGGCTCTGTGAGGTTACACCGAATTAATCGGGGCAGCAGTGTGCTTTAAACGAGATCATGCTTTCCATTATTATCATCAGTATTTTTAAACGATAGAGCCATTAGAGTTTTATCCTAATAATATAATCAAACAGAAGCCTATCACTGTGGCTTGTAATGGAGGGGCTATGGCTTATGTTGGTGTCCATACCTTACAGCCCTCAGGCTGCTGTAAATGTCCCCAACACTGTGGAGTGTGTGTGTGTGTGTGTGTGAGTGAGTGTGTGTGTCCGTCCATCTCCAGCACAGCCCTCAGGCTGCTGTAAATGTATCCATCTCTAACACTGTGAAGTGTGTGTGTCTGTTTGTGAGGTGCCAAACTGTTGGTTGAGGACAAAGCTCCACAGTTGTATCACAGTTCATCAGTCAAGATCAACATCACTGGTCTGACCGGGAGTCTGATTTACGGGCTGCTCTGAGATCTGTCAGTAAAGCTATTCTTTCTTTTTGCTGATCTCCATAACCATAGGAAAGTGA
>NC_056447.1:47932936-47935436 GCF_018296145.1 Oncorhynchus tshawytscha | reverse complement strand
AGAGACATAGAGAGAGAGAGAGAGAGAGACAGAGAGAGAGAGACATAGAGAGAGAGACATAGAGAGAGAGAGGGAGAGACAGAGAGAGACATAGAGAGAGAGAGAGACATAGAGAGAGACATAGAGAGAGAGAGAGACATAGAGAGAGAGAGAGAGAGAGAGAGACATAGAGAGAGAGAGACAGAGAGAGAGAGACATAGAGAGAGACAGAGAGAGAGAGAGAGAGAGACATAGAAAGAGAGACATAGAGGGAGAGAGACAGAGAGAGAGAGAGAGAGAGACATAGAGGGAGAGAGAGAGACATAGAGAGAGACATAGAGAGATAGAGAGAGAGACAGAGAGAGACATAGGGAGAGAGAGAGACATAGAGAGAGAGAGACATAGAGAGAGAGAGAGACATAGAGAGAGACAGAGAGAGAGAGAGACATAGAGAGAGAGACATAGAGAGAGAGACATAGAGAGAGACATAGAGAGAGAGACAGAGAGAGAGACATAGAGAGAGAGACATAGAGAGAGAGACATAGAGAGAGAGACAGAGAGAGAGAGAGAGAGAGAGAGAGAGAGAGACAGACAGAGAGAGAGAGAGAGACAGGGAGACAGGGAGAGAGAGACAGAGAGACAGAGAGAGACATAGAGAGAGAGACAGAGAGACAGAGAGAGAGACAGAGAGACAGGAGAGAGAGAGAGACAGAGAGAGACAGAGAGACAGGGAGAGAGAGAGAGACAGGGAGAGACAGAGAGAGGAGAGAGAGACAGGGAAAGAGAGAGAGAGAGACAGAGAGAGACAGAGAGAGATACAGAGAGAGAGAGAGACATAGAGAGAGAGAGACAGAGAGAGAGACTTGAGGGAGGAGAGAGAGAGAGAGAGAGAGAGAGAGAGAGAGAGAGAGAGACATAGAGAGAGAGACATAGAGAGAGAGACATAGAGAGAGAGAGACATAGAGGGAGAGAGAGACAGAGAGACAGAGAGAGACAGACATAGAGAGAGAGAGAGACAGAGAGAGAGAGAGAGACAGACATAGAGAGAGAGAGAGAGAGGAGAGAGAGACAGAGAGAGAGAGACAGGGAGACAGGGAGAGAGAGACAGACAGAGAGAGACAGAGACAGGGAGAGAGAGAGAGAGAGAGAGACAGAGAGAGACATAGAGAGGCAGAGAGACAGGGAGACAGAGAGAGACAGGGAGAGAGAGAGAGACAGGGAGACAGGGAGAGAGAGAGAGACAAAGAGACAGGGAGAGAGAGGGAGAGAGAGACATAGAGAGACAGAGAGAGAGAGATACAGAGAGAGAGAGACATAGAGAGAGAGAGAGAGAGAGAGACATAGAGAGAGAGACATAGAGAGAGAGAGAGAGAATTTGACCCCAATAACTACCGTGGAATATGTGTCAACAGTAACCTTGGGAAAATCCTCTGTATTATTATTAACAGCAGACTCGTACATTTCCTCAATGAAAACAATGTACTGAGCAAATGTCAAATTGGCTTTTTACCAAATTACCGTACAACAGACCATGTATTCACCCTGCACACCCTAATTGACAACCAATCAAACCAAAACAAAGGCAAAGTCTTCTCATGCTTTGTTGATTTCAAAAGCCTTCGACTCAATCTGGCATGAGGGTCTGCTATACAAACTGATGGAAAGTGGTGTTGGGGGTAAAACATACGACATTATAAAATCCATGTACACAAACAACAAGTGTGCGGTTAAAATTGGCAAAAAACACACACATTTCTTCACACAGGGTCGTGGGGTTAGACAGGGATGCAGCTTAAGCCCCACCCTCTTCAACATATATATCAACGAATTGGCACGGGCACTAGAAGAGTCTGCAGCACCCGGCCTCCCCCTGCTAGAATCCGAAGTCAAATGTCTGCTGTTTGCTGATGATCTGGTGCTTCTGTCACCAACCAAGTAGGGCCTACAGCAGCACCTAGATCTTATGCACAGATTCTGTCAGACCTGGGCCCTGACAGTAAATCTCAGTAAGACCAAAATAATGGTGTTCCAAAAAGGTCCAGTCACCAGGACCACAAATACAAATTCCATCTAGACACTGTTGCCCTAGAGCACACAAACAACTATACATACCTTGGCCTAAACATCAGCACCACAGGTAACTTCCACAAAGCTGTGAACGATCTGAGAGACAAGGCAAGAAGGGCATTCTATGCCATCAAAAGAAACATAAATTTCAACATACCAATTAGGATTTGGCTAAAAATACTTGAATCAGTCATAGAGCCCATTGCCCTTTATGGTTGTGAGGTCTGGGGTCCGCTCACCAACCAAGACTTCACAAAATGGGACAAACACCAAATTGAGACTCTGCACGCAGAATTCTGCAAAAATATCCTCCGTGTACAACGTAGAACACCAAATAATGCATGCAGAGCAGAATTAGGCCGATACCCACTAATTATCAAAATCCAGAAAAGAGCTGTTAAATTCTACAACCACCTAAAAGTAAGCGATTCACAAACCTTCCATAACAAAGCCA
>NC_056447.1:47880436-47925436 GCF_018296145.1 Oncorhynchus tshawytscha | reverse complement strand
AGACATAGACAGAGAGAGACATAGACAGAGAGAGACATAGACAGAGAGACATAGAGAGGGAGAGAGAGAGAGAGACATAGAGACAGAGAGAGAGACATAGAGAGAGAGAGAGACATAGAGAGAGAGAGAGACAGAGAGAGAGAGAGACATAGAGAGGAGAGAGAGAGAGACAGAGAGAGGGAGAGAGACACAGAGAGACAGAGAGAGACAGAGAGACACAGAGAGAGACAGAGAGACACAGAGAGAGACACAGAAAGACACCGAGAGAGACATAGAGAGAGAGAGAGAGAGAGAGAGAGACAGAGAGAGACATAGACAGAGAGAGACATAGAGACAGAGAGACAGAGAGACAGAGAGAGAGAGAGAGAGAGACATAGAGAGAGAGAGAGAGAGAGAGAGAGAGAGAGAGAGAGAGACATACATAGAGACATAGAGAGAGAGAGAGAGACATAGAGAGAGAGAGAGAGAGAGACAGAGAGAGACATAGACAGAGACATAGAGACAGAAAGACATAGAGAGAGAGAGAGACATAGAGACATAGAGACATAGAGAGAGGGAGAGAGAGACATAGAGAGAGGGAGAGAGAGACATAGAGAGACATAGAGAGACAGAGACATAGAGAGAGAGAGAGAGAGAGAGAGAGAGACATAGAGACATAGAGACATAGAGGACAGAGAGACATAGAGAGGGAGAGAGAGAGAGAGAGAGAGAGACATAGAGAGAGAGACAGAGAGACAGAGAGACATGGAGACATGGAGAGAGAGACAGAGAGAGAGACAGAGAGAGACAGAGACAGAGAGACATAGAGAGAGACATAGAGACATAGAGACAGAGAGAGGGAGAGAGAGAGACATAGAGAGAGACATAGAGACATAGAGACAGAGAGAGACATATAGAGACATAGAGAGAGACATACATAGAGACATAGAGAGAGAGACATAGAGACATAGAGAGGGAGAGATAGAGACATAGAGAGACATAGAGACATAGAGAGACAGAGAGACATAGAGAGAGAGACAGAGAGAGAGAGAGAGAGACATAGAGAGAGAGATAGAGAGAGAGACATAGAGACATAGAGAGGGAGAGATAGAGACATAGAGAGAGAGAGACATAGAGACAGAGAGACATAGAGAGAGAGACAGAGGGAGAGAGAGAGAGACAGAGAGAGAGAGAGACATAGAGACAGAGAGAGAGAGAAACATAGAGACATAGAGAGAGAGAGAGAGAGAGACAGAGAGAGAGAGAGACATAGAGACAGAGAGAGATAGAGAGAGAGAGAGACAGAGAGAGAGAGAGACATAGAGACATAGAGAGACATAGAGAGAGAGAGAAACATAGAGACATAGAGAGACATAGAGAGAGAGAGAAACATAGAGACATAGAGAGAGAGAGAAACATAGAGACAGAGACGTAGAGAGACATAGAGAGAGAGACATAGAGACATAGGGACAGAGAGACATAGAGAGGGAGAGATAGAGACATAGAGAGAGAGAGACATAGAGACATAGAGAGACAGAGAGACATAGAGAGAGAGACAGAGGGAGAGAGAGAGAGAGAGAGAAACATAGAGACATAGAGAGAGAGAGAGAGACAGAGAGAGAGAGAGACATAGAGACAGAGGGAGATAGAGAGAGAGACATAGAGAGAGAGAATCATAGAGACATAGAAAGACATAGAGAGAGAGAGAAACATAGAGACATAGAGAGACATAGAGAGAGAGAGAAACATAGAGACATAGAGAGAGAGAGAGAAACATAGAGACATAGAGAGACAGAGAGAGAGAGAGAAACATAGAGAGAGAGAGAGAAACATAGAGACATAGAGAGACATAGAGAGAGAGAGAAACATAGAGACAGAGAGAGAGAGAGAAACATAGAGACATAGAGAGAGAGAGAGAGAGAGAGAAACAGAGACATAGAGAGAGAGAGAGAGAAACATAGAGAGAGAGAAACATAGAGACGTAGAGAGACATAGAGAGAGAGACATAGAGACATAGAGAGAGAAACATAGAGACATAGAGACATAGAGAGACATAGAGACAGAGACATAGACATATAGAGACATAGACATAGATAGAGAGGGAGAGAAAGTCTACTTGTCAAATATGAGCAATTTAGATGTAGAAAAGTGAGCTGTTTGTGTTGTGGATGTTCATATCCAATTATTTTCCACAGCGTGTTATTTTGTCTTATCAGCACGTTTCTGTCAGAAGGCATACATTGATAATGTGGTAGGGCTGACAGGTTGAGAGAACAACTCTCCTTCCTCACTGCTGCTGTGTTCAAAGGACTGACAGTCTCTCTATAGCAGACTTTCTGCAAGAACAATGCAAATCAGCAAGGTGCCATGTCTGCCATCTGTGCTGGCAAATTATGACACTTCATTACTTTATTGGCCCATCTCTGTCCTATCTCTGTCCCATCTCTCTCCCACCTCTCTCCCATCTCTCTCTCTTGTCTCTTTCTCTCAACCTTATCTCTCTCTGAAACCCACAGTAGTTAGCCTACCTTTTGTAGCATTAGGAATCAGGGGTTAATCTAGCCAAATCTAGATGTAATATTTCCCTTCTGTTGCTGGTCTAACACAATGTTTATGACGATACGAGCATCTGTGAGTATTTCCTGTGTTGGGTGGAGAAATGACCGAAACTGGCCTAAATCTCTGCCTAACTCATCTGTCTTGTCCTAAGCTGGCTCAGCTACTCAGCAGTTAAAGTCACATTCCTCGTGTGCCCCGGGTGCATGGATATTGAATAAATGAATTGATGGTTGCAGAGGAAAATGGAACTCAGAGCTTTGGCCCTCTTTGGTTTTCTGGGGACACAAGGGGATGCTAGTCTTCAGAGATACTACAAGCATTACCACCAACCAACGTGTACCAAGTAACTGTTCTGTAGTTGACAGCCTTCACTTCTGAGTCCTGCTGTATCTCCTGCCATCTGGCCAGATCACAAGGACAACCTATGTAGGAGAGATAGCCTTGGCTGAGATGAGAGCGGAGCACTGCTTTCACTTTGGTCCTCTTTGGTTTCCAGGGACACAAGGATTTTTCAGAGAGACACACTACAAACATAGTCATCAACCAACCTGTCAAAAGTTGATTTACTGCTTCACAGTTCACCTTTCCTTTTCAATACTTCCTGTGTCTTCTGTTCTGCCATATGGCCATAGCACAAGGACCGAGTAGATAGGGGATAGAGAACCTTGGCTCAGATTAAAGCACAGCTTTCTTTGTAAACTCCCAGGGCTCCAAGACAACCCAACACCACATGCCTTTGTGTGTTGAAGTATTGAAAATAATCTTTACCTGTAACCTCTGACCTCTCACCTTCCCATTGAAACCTCCAGGTGTACCTTCCTGCATTATGCAGTGTGGTGCACGTAGTGATTACACTATTGATCATAATTACTTATTGATCAGTTAAATCACCAGATCAGCTTTCATCTCCGACATGATCAGAGGAAGCTGTCTGCCTACTATTGTATCTTTTTCTCTCTCTCTGTCTCTCTCACTCTCTCTTTCTCTGTCTCTCTTTCTCTGTCTGTCTCTCACTCTCTCTTTCTCTGTCTATCTCTCACTCTCTCTTTCTCTGTCTCTTTCTCTGTCTATCTCTCACTCTCTCTTTCTCTGTCTCTGTCTCTCTTTCTCTGTCTCTCTTTCTCTGTCTCTTTCTCTGTCTATCTCTCACTCTCTTCTCTGTCTCTCTTTCTCTGTCTCTCTTTCTCTGTCTGTCTCTCACTCTCTCTTTCTCTGTCTCTCTTTCTCCGTCTGTCTCTCACTCTCTCTTTCTCTGTCTGTCTCTCACTCTCTCTTTCTCTGTCACTGGCATGAACATCATCATTGTTTTAATTTTCTCTTAACCTTACCACATTTCCCACTACCAGTGACAGCAGTAACAAATTTCCTCAAGCGGAAACGCTTCTTCACACTTAACTGCTCTAACCCCACCATCTTCTGTAACACCATAGCTGACCTCACAAACATATCAACATCAAAACAATCTGCCAATTTGACAGATTTCCCAAAAGTCTGATCCAGGAACCCATTTACCTCCTCTAGATTGTAAATTGAGTCGTCACCAGATGCTATCATATCAACAGAGACGTCCATATCCTTCTGATCCTCCTCAACTGAGGCCACAGACCCCTGACTCCCCTCAGCCACATCACTCTCAACACTCCCCACTTGCACCCCATCACTCATACCGGGCATCTCCTCCACTACCTGGGAGGCTAGCCCCACCTGAACCCCCTCCTGTACCCCATCACTCGTGCTGCACATTTACTCACTAGTCTGGGGAAGTGGCTCCCCAAATCCATCCTGAGCTCCTACAAGAATATTTTTCTGCTGCACATCAGACGCTATGTTCCCCTCTGGTACAATCTGCAACTCAGTACCCTCAACACAAACAACTTGTTCCTCAGCAACAGGTGCTTGTGGCTGCTCTACCACTGTCGGCCCACCTCTCCCTACATCAGTGGGCCCAGGCATTACAAGGACCACCTACGCCCCTCCTTCTGCCTTCTACCTTTTCAGGCAAGCATGTCGCTTATGGCCAACATCCCCACACTCAAAACACCGTTGACTACCTATACTATTTTAAGCCATATACAGTCTGTTGTCATACTTGACTTTAAACGATACCGCCCAAGTATGCTCTGGAGTCCAGAAACATAAAAACCTGTCGCCGAAACGACAACCTGTTTCAGAGAGGGGTGTTTGAAACGACATAACCTGTTTCAGAGAGGGGTGTTTGAAACGACATAACCTGTTTCAGAGAGGGGTGTTTGAAACGACATAACCTGTTCCAGAGAGGGGTGTTTGAAACGACATAACCTGTTTCAGAGCCGGGTGTTTGAAACGACATAACCTGTTTCAGAGAGGGGTGTTTGAAACGACATAACCTGTTTCAGAGCCGGGTGTTTGAAACGACATAACCTGTTTCAGAGCCGGGTGTTTGAAACGACATAACCTGTTTCAGAGAGGGGTGTTTGAAACGACATAACCTGTTTCAGAGAGGGGTGTTTGAAACTACATAACCTGTTTCAGAGAGGGGTGTTTGAAACGACATAACCTGTTTCAGAGAGGGGTGTTTGAAACGACATAACCTGTTTCAGAGAGGGGTGTTTGAAACGACATAACCTGTTTCAGAGAGGGGTGTTTGAAACGACATAACCTGTTTCAGAGAGGGGTGTTTGAAACGACATAACCTGTTTCAGAGAGGGGTGTTTGAAACGACATAACCTGTTTCAGAGAGGGGTGTTTGAAACGACATAACCTGTTTCAGAGAGGGGTGTTTGAAACGACATAACCTGTTTCAGAGCCGGGTGTTTGAAACGACATAACCTGTTTCAGAGCCGGGTGTTTGAAACGACATAACCTGTTTCAGAGCCGGGTGTTTGAAACGACATAACCTGTTTCAGAGCCGGGTGTTTGAAAGGACATAACCTGTTTCAGAGAGGGGTGTTTGAAACGACATAACCTGTTTCAGAGAGGGGTGTTTGAAACGACATAACCTGTTTCAGAGAGGGGTGTTTGAAACGACATAACCTGTTTCAGAGAGGGGTGTTTGAAACGACATAACCTGTTTCAGAGCCGGGTGTTTGAAACGACATAACCTGTTTCAGAGAGGGGTGTTTGAAACGACATAACCTGTTTCAGAGAGGGGTGTTTGAAACGACATAACCTGTTTCAGAGCCGGGTGTTTGAAACGACATAACCTGTTTCAGAGAGGGGTGTTTGAAACGACATAACCTGTTTCAGAGCCGGGTGTTTGAAACGACATAACCTGTTTCAGAGAGGGGTGTTTGAAACGACATAACCTGTTTCAGAGCCGGGTGTTTGAAACGACATAACCTGTTTCAGAGAGGGGTGTTTGAAACGACATAACCTGTTTCAGAGAGGGGTGTTTGAAACGACATAACCTGTTTCAGAGAGGGGTGTTTGAAACGACAAACCTGTTTCAGAGCCGGGTGTTTGAAACGACATAACCTGTTTCAGAGAGGGGTGTTTGAAACGACAACCTGTTTCAGAGCCGGGTGTTTGAAAGGACATAACCTGTTTCAGAGCCGGGTGTTTGAAACGACATAACCTGTTTCAGAGAGGGTGTTTGAAACGACATAACCTGTTTCAGAGCCGGGTGTTTGAAACGACCTGTTTCAACCTGTTTCAGAGAGGGGTGTTTGAAACGACATAACCTGTTTCAGAGAGGGGTGTTTGAAACTACATAACCTGTTTCAGAGAGGGGTGTTTGAAACGACATAACCTGTTTCAGAGAGGGGTGTTTGAAACGACATAACCTGTTTCAGAGCCGGGTGTTTGAAACGACATAACCTGTTTCAGAGCAACTTGTAAGGGCCCTTATGATGGAAAATGGAGCAAGACAATGGTCGACTTTGGGCCAGAGGATGGTCGCTTTGTGGCTGAACTGACCTACAATTATGGAGTGGGACTTCCTGGGTCTGACTCTACAGTCTAGCCAGGCTGTCAGCAATGCTAAGCAGCTTGGTTGGCCCTTAGTTGGCCCCTCACTGAGGTTGGAAAGGTGGTCTATCTGGATGAGGCCCCAGGAGGTTATCACTTCTACCTGGTGGACAAAGAACAGCCTCCCAATGATCCCGTACAGAAGGTGAGTCTGGCAGGGTCTGTCCTGCAGAAATCAATACACGGCTGCTCCTCCCTTCTGGGGACGAAGAAATGAGGCGAAGAAGACTGCTGATGGGATTCACAGACACTCAGTGTAAACTAGAGCTTCACAACATTGTTGGGACAGTAGACCATGGGACAGCCTTTGGACGTATAGCATTCTCTTGTCCATGTGAGCAGTTGGCAGATCTTGAAGCACTGATGACTAAAGGAAACCATAAAATCCTTACTATCTTGGTTAGCCTGGACACCCCATGAGATCTGCATTGTTGTTTGAGCCTTTATTGTGCTGTGGGTTCCCAGACCCAATAAAGGTTCTTTAAAACTCAAACTCTTTCTCTGTCTCTTTCTCTGTCTCTGTCTCTCCTTCTCTGTCTCTCTTTCTCTGTCTCTGTCTCTCTGTCTCTGTCTCTCTGTCTCTGTCTCTCTTTCTCTGTCTCTCTTTCTCTGTCTCTCTCTCTCTGTCTCTGTCTCTCTGTCTCTGTCTCTCTTTCTCTGTCTCTCTGTCTCTGTCTCTCTTTCTCTGTCTCTGTCTCTTTCTCTGTCTCTGTCTTGTCCCCTCTTTTACACACGCACTCTGCTACCATCCAAATGTGGCCATACATCCCATAAACAGACCCTGTCTGGCTGCCGTCGCTCAGGTGATGGATGGATGTCTCTGTTAGATCCTTCAAAGCACAAACACTGACACGAAATGGTGTGTGTGTGTGTGTGTGTGTGTGTGTGTGTGTGTGTGTGTGTGTGTGTGTGAGATGAGATGAGATGTAGGAGCTGAACAACTTTGATTTTCTTCCATAAATCCCAGCAGATGAGGGATTGGGTCCTGTCAGGGCCAGCAGTATTCAACCTTATTTCTCACCCAGCCTCCCAGTCAGAGTGGGCTGAGGGGAGAGTCTCAGAGAAAGGAGAGCTGGACCTAAAGCGGGCAGTCTGGGATTTGGGAAGCTGTTTAATGGTCATTTCAATGATTGATGTATACCCATTGGTTCCTGAATAATATAATGAGTTTAGCACCACTGTCTGTCTTTATTATGACCCAAAATATATGGTTTTATTACTCTGTTGTTTACAAACGACAAGAAGTTGAATCGCAGTCTGTACCTTTTTAAAGCAGGCAGTATGGATGTGGAAATTAAATCACATGGAAACACACCATACAACAAAGGATATTACAAAAAGAAACAGGACGAATCACACATTTGATGTATCAATAAGATACTATGCTTAAAGGTTGAAGTTGACAAGATGTATTGCATGTTCAACCTTTTTCTCATCATGAATCTAGAGGCTGCCCTGCAGAGTGGTCACTAGCTGGCACAGCCACAGAGTTCTACAGTCTGATTTTAAACATAACCCTAACCTTAATGCTTAACCCTAACCTTAACCCTAACCTTAATGCTTAACCCTAACCTTAACCCTAACCTTAATGCTTAACCCTAACCTTAACCCTAACCTTAACCCTAACCTTAATGCTTAACCCTAATCTTAACCTTAACCCTAACCTTAATGCTTAACCATAATCTTAACCCTAACCTTAACCCTAACCTTAATGCTTAACCCTAACCTTAACCCTAACCTTAATGCTTAACCATAATCTTAACCTAACCCTAACCTTAATGCTTAACCATAATCTTAACCCTAACCTTAACCCTAACCTTAATGCTTAACCATAATCTTAACCCTAACCTTAACCCTAACCTTAATGCTTAACCATAATCTTAACCCTAACCTTAACCCTAACCTTAATGCTTAACCATAATCTTAACCTTAACCGTAACCTTAATGCTTAACCATAATCTTAACCCTAACCTAAACCACACTGCTGACCCTAATTCCTAACCCTAACCTAAACCACACTGCTGACTCTAATTCCTAACCTAAACCACACTGCTGACTTTAATTCCTAACCCTAACCTAAACCACACTGCTGACCCTAATTCCTAACCCTAACCTTAGATTAAGACCCAAAAGCATATATTCAAGGCAAAGGGTGGCTATTTCAAGAATCTCAAATATAAAATATATTTAGATTTGTTTACTAAATGATTCCATATGTGTTTTGATGTCTTCACTGATGTCTTCATGATTATTAGAAAATAGTCAAACATAAAGAAAACCCTGGAATGAGTAGGTGTTTTAAAACGTTTGACTGGTAGTGTGTGTGTGTGTATGCATGTATATGTGTGATATATATATATATATATATATATATATTTTTTTTTTTGCATCTGGCCCATCTAGTGGAAATCGCTTTGCCTCAAGGACAAGATTCATGACTATAGGCTAGATTGTAGTTTCACACCACTCAACAGAGTAGTTGACAGGAAGCATTGTAGTTTCACACCACTCACTTGTGTTTTCAGCCATGCAATAATAGGACAATTATTCCACTACATGTTAATGTTTTAAATGTATGTAAATTGTAAAGATTTTGTCTGTAATGTCTTTCTTTTATGTGTCGGACAGAGTAGTCGACAGGAGGCATAGGAATTGCTTATAGGACGATACTAGTTTTGTTTACCAAACCATGCTATTTCATATCAAGGAAATCATGTACTCTTTTCTTGAAAAGCTTCTGTGCTGTACAAACCTGGCCTGATATATGTTGTATTGTATAGTGGTTCTATGGGTCTATTATTATCATACATTACCTCGGGTCTTTTACCAGGCCCAATGGTGAGAATAGTTTTTTGTTGAGCAGTGTAGCTGGGCTAGGTTTACAGTGGGGCAAACAAGTATTTAGTCAGCCACCAATTGTGCAAGTTCTCCCACTTAAAAAGATGAGAGAGGCCTGTAATTTTCATCATAGGTACACTTCAACTATGACAGACAAAATGAGAAAAAAAATCCAGAAAATCACATTGTAGGATTTTTTATGAATTTATTTGCAAATTATGGTGGGAAATAAGTATTTGGTCAATAACAAACAAGCAAGATTTCTGGCTCTCACGAACCTGTAACAACTTCTTTAAGAGGCTCCTCTGTCCTCCACTCGTTACCTGTATTAATGGCACCTGTTTGAACTTGTTATCAGTATAAAAGACACCTGTCCACAACCTCAAACAGTCACACTTCAAACTCCACTATGGCCAAGACCAAAGAGCTGTCAAAGGACACCAGAAACACAATTGTAGACCTGCACCAGGCTGGGAAGACTGAATCTGCAATAGGTAAGCAGCTTGGTTTGAAGAAATCAACTGTGGGAGCAATTATTAGGACATGGAAGATATATAAGACCACTGATAATCTCCCTCGATCTGGGGCTCCACGCAAGATTTCACCCCATGGGGTCAAAATGATCACCAGAACGGTGAGCAAAAATCCCAGAACCACACGGGGGGACCTAGTGAATGACCTGCAGAGAGCTGGGACCAAAGTAACAAAGCCTACCATCAGTAACACACTACGCCGCCAGGGACTCAAATCCTGCTGTGCCAGACGTGTCCCCCTGCTTAAGCCAGTACATGTCCAGGCCCATCTGAAGTTTGCTAGAGAGCATTTGGATGATCCAGAAGAAAATTGGGAGAATGTCATATGGTCAGATGAAACCAAAATAGAACTTTTTGGTAAAAACTCAACTCGTCGTGTTTGGAGGACAAAGTGTTGCCCAGTAACAGCCCCAAAACATCACTGCTCTAGAGGAGATCTGCATGGAGGAATGGGCCAAAATACCAGCAACAGTGTGTGAAAACCTTTTGAAGACTTACAGAAAACGTTTGGCATCTGTCATTGCCAACAAAGGGTATATAACAAAGTATTGAGAAACTTTTGTTATTGACCAAATACTTACTATCCACCATATTTTGCAAATAAATTCATTAAAAATCCTACAATGTGATTTTCTGGATTTTCTTTCTCATTTTGTCTGTCATAGTTGAAGTGTACCTGTGATGAAAATTACAGGCCTCTCTCATCTTTTCAAGTGGGAGAACTTGCACAATTGGTGGCTGACTAAATACTTGTTTGCCCCACTGTATATGTAGAAGTATTTTCTCCAGCAAACTGAATCCTTGCTGCCTTCTCAGCCTCTACTAAGCGTTGAGTGCTTGGGACGGGACATGTTTTATGTCTATTATCTGACTTGGAATCTGTTAATTGTTCGTCAAGCTGTTTTTAGAAGCATTATAGTTAGTTTTCTTTACAGGAGCTTACAACCATTCATCATCAGGGACATGGTTCCTATTGTCCTACTGCTGAACAAGCCTTGTACTACGCTGTATTATATTATCTCAGTGTAGGCTAGTTTTCATTCCCACCACGTTTGGTTTCAGCATGACCCACGCCTTCTATACGAGCACAATGGTTTATTCCTGTCTTCTCTCCTCTTTCTGAAACTTTTTTAATTCATATTTTTCCCCCATTAGGATCATTTTTGTTTGAGTATGCAGTTGTGCTGATGATATATCCCAGTCAGAGATGATATACCCCAGAGTCAGAGATGATATACCCGAGAGTCAGAGATGATATACCCCAGAGTCAGAGATGATATACCCCAGAGTCAGAGATGATATACCCGAGAGTCAGAGATGATATACCCCAGAGTCAGAGATGATATACCCCAGAGTCAGAGATGATATACCCCAGAGTCAGAGATGATATACCCCAGAGTCAGAGATGATATACCCCAGAGTCAGAGATGATATACCCCAGAGTCAGAGATGATATACCCCAGAGTCAGAGATGATATACCCCAGAGTCAGAGATGATATACCCCAGAGTCAGAGATGATATACCCCAGAGTCAGAGTCAGAGATGATATACCCCAGAGTCAGAGATGATATACCCCAGAGTCAGAGATGATATACCCCAGAGTCAGAGATGATATACCCCAGAGTCAGAGATGATATACCCCAGAGTCAGAGATGATATACCCCAGAGTCAGAGATGATATACCCCAGAGTCAGAGATGATATACCCCAGAGTCAGAGATGATATACCCCAGTCAGAGATTTGATATCCCAGTCAGAGATGATATACCAAAGAGTCAGAGATGATGTAGTACCCCAGAGGCAGAGATGATGTAGTACCCCAGAGGCAGAGATGATGACGTACCCCAGAGGCAGAGATGATGACGTACCCCAGAGGCAGAGATGATGACGTACCCCAGAGGCAGAGATGATGACGTACCCCAGAGGCAGAGATGATGACGTACCCCAGAGGCAGAGATGATGACGTACCCCAGAGGCAGAGATGATGACGTGACCCCCAGAGGCAGAGATGATGACGTACCCCAGAGGCAGAGATGATGACGTACCCCAGAGGCAGAGATGATGACGTACCCCAGAGGCAGAGATGATGACGTGGCGCACCCCAGAGGCAGAGATGATGACGTGGCGCACCCCAGAGGCAGAGATGATGACGTACCCCAGAGGCAGAGATGATGACGTACCCCAGAGGCAGAGCTGATGACGTACCCCAGAGGCAGAGCTGATGACGTACCCCAGAGGCAGAGCTGATGACGTACCCCAGAGGCAGAGCTGATGACGCCCCAGAGGCAGAGATGATGGCGCACCCCAGAGTCAGAGCGTATGGCGCACCCCAGAGTCAGAGCGTATGGCGCACCCCAGAGTCAGATGGCCGGATGGCGCACCCCAGAGTCAGACCGGATGGCGCACCGCAGAGTCAGACCGGATGGCGCACCCCAGAGTCAGACCGGATGGCGCACCCCAGAGTCAGACCGTATGACGTACCCCAGAGTCAGAGAGGATGATACATCCCAGAGTCAGAGCTGATATATCCCAAGGTCAGAGATGTTCTGATGATATACCCCAGAGTCAGAGCTGATATATCCCAAGGTCAGAGATGTTCTGATGATATACCCCAGAGTCACAGCTGATATATCCCAAGGTCAGAGATGTTCTGATGATACATCCCAGAGTCAGAGCTGATATATCCCAAGGTCAGAGATGTTCTGATGATATACCCCAGAGTCAGAGCTGCTGCTGCATCTGGCAGCGATAGATGATGATATATTCCTTCAGGTCAGAGAGAGAGAAGACACTATTGGATGTAATGATGAAAGTAAATTAT
Organism: Oncorhynchus tshawytscha; assembly: GCF_018296145.1. NCBI lineage: Eukaryota > Metazoa > Chordata > Actinopteri > Salmoniformes > Salmonidae > Oncorhynchus > Oncorhynchus tshawytscha. The sequence goes on along the minus strand of NC_056447.1, from coordinate 47,912,761 downwards.
GCCTATATATGGTAATTTACTCTGTTCAGGCGAGTTTGTGTCTCAAATATCACCCTATTCTCTATTCCAATTACATTCAGCCGCGGGGAGATTTTTTTCTTGAGCGGATGGTCGGGGGACCAGAACAAAGTTATAAATAATTTTTCTGAATTTTACTTTGGGGACCGATGATATGGGATCTTTTTCTGGGTGAAAATAGTTAGACTAAATACTTTTAACACAGTTTACTATGTTGCGTAGTTTCCCATTCAGGCTTTTGTTATTTCCCCAGCCATTAGGTTACATGTTGTTTCCACACACACACACACACACACACACACACACACACACACACACACACACACACACACACACACACACACACCACAACAGTACAATTGACCAGGCTGCTAAGGTGCATAGAAATTTGCAATAGAAACATGCTAAAATGAGAAAATAACTATTACGCTCTTAGTATCAGTGGCTGAGAACTACTTACACTCATTGGAAGTACCCCCCTCCCTCCTGGTCCCTAGAAAGAGGAATATCTTAATTTAACCTTTTTGGCAGACCCTTGAAATGTCATAGTTCTGTATCAAAAGACAAAGTGACATTTTATTCATGACTGTGGAATTGGATTGATCTTTAGCACTCTTGTTGGAAAGTACAAAGAGCTATTTTCCCAGAAGAGGGTGAGAGGAAATGGAGAGAGGAGCGAAAGTATTATTACTTTGCGTTTTCCTCACAGGATGACAAACGGAAGGTTTCTTTGAGGTTTTGGCTGAAGAGAAAAAATAATTCAGACTTTCAGACTTGAATAAGAGGGAAATAACACAGACAGTATCATTTTAAGTCTAGCATCTTCTGAAAAATGAATGGAAATACAGCGATGGAACGAGTGATGTTTTGTTGTTGTTTTTTGATACAAGTGGTAGTTGCCTGGTAACGGGGCGATGAAGTGTTGGTCGGCGTGATATTTGAAGAAATAAGGTGCTGCATGAAATCAACAACCCACAAGACCAATACTGATTCAGATGCCTGACACACACACACACACACATATATATATATATTCGTGAGCTAATTTACCATTGAGCACAGGCACTCCATTTTGTGACAGACTGATCTATTGTTTAGCTGCCTGCCTGGTTTCCCCACTGCTATAGCTTGCTAATTGTTCAACAGAACTCTTAGACACTTACTTCTACCCAACAACAGCAACTAACAGTGTAATGACAAATTCCTAGAAGGAGCATACGATAACAGACAGTCTGACAGGTGGGAGGTGGGAGGGAAAGGGTGGTCAGGTCATATATAGCCAGAAGCTGTGCAGATCATAGTGATATTATTCTAGGGAAGGTTGTGTTGTTGGTAGTTAGGTTGAGTTATGCAGCCTTGAGGAGAGGAATGCGTGGGAGGATAATCAGCATTAGTCAATGGGTCGTATGCAGAGTCATGAGGGAAAATACAAAGCTGAGACATGATTTGTTTGCCTGATGTTTGTACATGTCTCCATCACCCTGCTCTGGTTATCCTTAGGACTGACTGGCCTTTACTGGCCCAGCTGTCTGTAGGGACCATGTTCATGTGTTGGCAGTGTAGGCACGGACACCGCCTGTCAGCGAAGCTAGTTGAAGAGCCTCTGCCTGTAGATATTGCAGTTGACTTATGGACCTGTGTATGTGTTGGGGGGTATGTGTTTGTTCATCCGTGTGTGTTTGCATGGCTAGCTGTACGTGTACTTGTATGAAGGCTATGTGACGTGTGTATAATGTCTTAGTGCTGGGTAGCTGGGAGAGGTCTGTATTTCACTATCTTACGTAAGGAGCGTACGACCTCAAACCTATTGCTCAGCCTATGACGAGAGTTTGTTTTTATAATACTGAGTGTGCAGGTAGCAAGTCAAATTTGACAGAAGTATAAATAATGAATGCAATCCGATATAAACACCGCTAGTATCAGAAATACAGGATCTGGCCTTGCTGCGAACATCTGAGTCGAGATGATTCAGTGTCCTATTTGAGACCACTGTAGGAAGGTCAAAGGTCGGTTTTAATGTTTTAGACTGCTTCTCATATGGCTCCCTAGTCACTTTGAAGTGCACTACTTTTGACCAGGGCCCATAGGATGCAGACTTAATGTGTTAATTGAGTGACAAAGACATAATAACCAGTCGTCAGGTCTAGGTACGTGCGGCTATCTTTGAATTGCATTGCAGATATGTGTGCTGTGCTGTGGAGGAGGTTTGAGTTGACTGAGACTTGAGTCATCATCACCTCAGTTAACAGCACTGCTGAGCTCAGCATCACCTTGCCTTGTCTTCCTGGAGACAACACTAGTTAGGAAGCACTGAGACAGAAGCTGAGACTGAGACTGAGACTGAGGCTGAGACTGAGGCTGAGACTGAGACTGAGACTGAGGCTGAGGCTGAGGCTGAGGCTGAGGCTGAGACTGAGACTGAGGCTGAGGCTGAGGCTGAGGCTGAGACTGAGGCTGAGACTGAGACTGAGGCTGAGACTGAGACTGAGACTGAGGCTGAGACTGAGGCTGAGACTGAGGCTGAGACTGAGGCTAAGTGAGAGACAGGTTGTTAGGGTGAAGTATTTTCTTACTCTAATGTGGGGTGACGTGGAGGAGGCTGCATGGTGTCAAAAACAGTCGCTAAACAGACATTTTATTTTCAGGTAGTTGAGGAACAGTGTGAAAGTAGTCTACAATGTGTGACCAAATGTGTAATTTGGGTAAAATGCCCAGACCCTGTGAATCAAACTCTGTCTGAGATGTAAATAACAGGGTTATTTATTGTCACATTTTGCCACCATTGCCTTTAGATGAGTTCAATAGTTAAATAAAAGTAATCCTTAAAAGTAATAATTTTTTCCACAACAAAGCATTCAATCTGGATACCTGTTGGCTATCTAAATGATTGTGTTTGGTGTATACTTACCAACTATTTCCAAGGTGTGAACAATAATGGGCGATTCCACACCAAGGCCCAAAAATATTTTTGGTATCTCAGATTATTCTGTCAATTCTCTCAAAGAAACTTCAATGTTTTTTGAATTTTTATCAGACATGTTCTTTTTATGAAAGTGCTCATTTTAGGCCCTTTTTAGACCTACATGTATATATGCCTTTTGGAAGACCCAATGATCCATGAACAACACATGATACAGACAGCATTTTGGTGTCATTGTACTCCGTATAGTGTGCTCTAAAATATGGAGTGTCCATTAATTGATTAAATATTACAACTTTTAATATGAATACCTAAAAACGACCCTTTTCAATGTTCCAAAAACATATTGTTTGGAAGAATATATTCAGTGGGTTTTCTGCTAATTTTGAAGACATTACCCATTTTATACATAGAAAATGACATTACAGGTCATTAACTAATCACATCACTCCTTTAGGATTCCACATTCAGCAAATCACCAACAGAGGGAGTTCCCTTTAAATCCATTTTCCCATTCACTTTGTTGGTGGTGCTCATAAAATGTATCAGAACTTAAAAAGTAGAAGAGCACCCACTCTGGAAATGTGATGTAGGCCTACCTGTAGAGTATATTGTTTAAAACAATATGTTTAAAAATGAAAGTTCATATTAGTAATTTTGATGTTGAAGAAATGAATGTAATTTTTGTTTTCAGAATCTAGACGTTCTCCATGTTTGAGAGAACAATGACACCAAGATGTTGTCTGTGTCATGCACCTTCACGGATCATAGGTGACTCACCACCTGGATTCTGTCTTATGTAGCAACATTTAAATTGTGTTTTTCTACATTGGATAAAAGTAGAGACTCAGAGCTACAAAATGGTAGATCATACACTGCATTTGAGGGACAATGGGAAAGGAATTCTGCTTTGAAAGTTGACAACTTGTAAACCCAGTTTTGAGAAAATGCCATTTTAGTGTTTCGGTGAGCGAGCTCTTCTTTGTCTACACCCATTCAGCATCATTTTACCCCCTCTTAAGCTTTAGCCCCACCCATCGCCTTGCATTCAGAGCGCACACTTGACACTTTACCTCTGGATAACATGAAAACAGCCTAACCAGCTCTGCTGGCAACAATTTCATAATTTTTTGCCGAAGTTTACCGACACCAGCCATATTCAACAGGTGTTGTACACTTTAGCTTAAGACATGTAGCTAGCTACCTAGGTAAACAATGAACCTAGCTAGGTAAACAATGTGTAAGATCACACACATCACATTAGCCAACATGCCAGCCACCTAACGTTAGGTAGGGATAGCTAACAGTACACTTTAGCTTGAAATGAAATTTGACTGGGGTGAATTAGAAACGTGTAATATCGGAAAATGTAGCTAGCTAACGCTAGACTATCTTACCCTTATACATCATCATGCATGATGGATGCGTCTCCCTGTCATGGATCCATACCACAAATAATAATGAATAATGAAATGAAAATGGCGCCGGAAGAAATGGCAGCAGTTTTAACGGGCGCCCAACCAATTGGGGGGTTTTATTTTACTTATTTAGTACATAATGTTTCTGCAACCCATTTTACGGCAAAAAAAAGAGCTTCTGGATATCAGGACAGTGATCACTCACCTCGGATTAGACAAAGAGCTTCTGGATATCAGGACAGTGATCACTCACCTCGGATTAGACAAAGAGCTTCTGGATATCAGGACAGCGATCACTCACCTCGGATTAGACAAAGAGCTTCTGGATATCAGGACAGTGATCACTCACCTCGGATTAGACAAAGAGCTTCTGGATATCAGGACAGTGATCACTCACCTCGGATTAGACAAAGAGCTTCTGGATATCAGGACAGAGATCACTCACCTCGGATTAGACACAGAGCTTCTAGATATCAGGACAGTGATCACTCACCTCGGATTAGACAAAGAGCTTCTGGATATCAGGACAGTGATCACTCACCTCGGATTAGACAAAGAGCTTCTGGATATCAGGACAGTGATCACTCACCTCGGATTAGACACAGAGCTTCTGGATATCAGGACAGTGATCACTCACCTCGGATTAGACAAAGAGCTTCTGGATATCAGGACAGTGATCACTCACCTCGGATTAGACAAAGAGCTTCTGGATATCAGGACAGCGATCACTCACCTCGGATTTGACAAAGAGCTTCTGGATATCAGGACAGCGATCACTCACCTCGGATTAGACAAAGAGCTTCTGGATATCAGGACAGCGATCACTCACCTCGGATTAGACAAAGAGCTTCTGGATATCAGGACAGCGATCACTCACCTCGGATTAGACAAAGAGCTTCTGGATATCAGGACAGCGATCACTCACCTCGGATTAGACAAAGAGCTTCTGGATATCAGGACAGCGATCACTCACCTCGGATTAGACAAAGAGCTTCTGGATATCAGGACAGTGATCACTCACCTCGGATTAGACAAAGAGCTTCTGGATATCAGGACAGCGATCACTCACCTCGGATTAGACAAACAGCTTCTGGATATCAGGACAGTGATCACTCACCTCGGATTAGACAAAGAGCTTCTCGATATCAGGACAGTGATCACTCACCTCGGATTAGACAAAGAGCTTCTGGATATCAGGACAGTGATCACTCACCTCGGATTAGACAAAGAGCTTCTCGATATCAGGACAGTGATCACTCACCTCGGATTAGACAAAGAGCTTCTGGATATCAGGACAGTGATCACTCACCTCGGATTAGACAAAGAGCTTCTGGATATCAGGACAGCGATCACTCACCTCGGATTAGACAAAGAGCTTCTGGATATCAGGACAGTGATCACTCACCTCGGATTAGACAAAGAGCTTCTCGATATCAGGACAGTGATCACTCACCTCGGATTAGACAAAGAGCTTCTTCTGGATATCAGGACAGTGATCACTCACCTCGGATTAGACAAAGAGCTTCTGGATATCAGGACAGTGATCACTCACCTCGGATTAGACAAAGAGCTTCTCGATATCAGGACAGTGATCACTCACCTCGGATTAGACAAAGAGCTTCTGGATATCAGGACAGTGATCACTCACCTCGGATTAGACAAAGAGCTTCTGGATATCAGGACAGTGATCACTCACCTCGGATTAGACAAAGAGCTTCTGGATATCAGGACAGTGATCACTCACCTCGGATTAGACAAAGAGCTTCTGGATATCAGGACAGTGATCACTCACCTCGGATTAGACAAAGAGCTTCTCGATATCAGGACAGTGATCACTCACCTCGGATTAGACAAAGAGCTTCTGGATATCAGGACAGTGATCACTCACCTCGGATTAGACAAAGAGCTTCTGGATATCAGGACAGTGATCACTCACCTCGGATTAGACAAACAGCTTCTGGATATCAGGACAGTGATCACTCACCTCGGATTAGACACAGAGCTTCTGGATATCAGGACAGCGATCACTCACCTCGGATTAGACACAGAGCTTCTGGATATCAGGACAGTGATCACTCACCTCGGATTAGACAAAGAGCTTCTGGATATCAGGACAGCGATCACTCACCTCGGATTAGACACAGAGCTTCTGGATATCAGGACAGCGATCACTCACCTCGGATTAGACAAAGGTTTTTTCTTCAACAAGCAGGTCGCACAGGACATTCTCCTAACACCCGCTAAGGCTAACAACCCAGTTATTTGCAAGAGGAGGAAGGATCAGTAGAAGGCGTCAATATTACTCGCCAACTTGCAATCATTGGACAATAAATTAGACGAGGTACGATCACGAATATCCTACCAATGGGACATCAAAAACTGTAATATCCTGTTTCACGGAATCATGGCTGAATGATGACATGGATATTCAGCTAGAGGGATATACGCTGCATTGGCAAGATAGAACAGCACACTCCGGTAAGACGAGGGGGGCGGTCTGTGCATATTTGTAAACAAAATCTGGTGCACGAAATCTAAGGAAGTCTCTAGATTTTGCTCGCCTGAAGTAGAGTATATTGTGATAAATTGCAGGCCACACTACTTACCTAGAAAGTTTTCAGCTATACTTTTCGTGGCTGGTATTTACCACCAGAGACAGATGCTGGCACTAAGACCGCACTCAGTCAGCTGTATAAGGAAATAAGCAAACAGGAAACCACTCACCCGGAGGTGGCGCTCCTAGTGGCCGGAGACTTTAATGCAGGGAGACTTAAATCAGTTCTACCAAATCTCTATCAACATGTTAAATGTGCAACCAGAGGGAAAAAAATTCTAGATCAACTGTACTCCACACACAGAGACACGTACAAAGCTCTCCCTCGCCCTCCATTTGGTAAATCCGACCACAACTCTATCCTCCTGATTCCTGCTTACAAGCAAAAATTAAAGCATGAAGCACCAGTGACTAGGTCTATAAAAAAGTGGTCAGATGAAGCAGATGCTAAACTACAGGACTGTTTTGCTATCACAGACTGGAACATGTTCCGCGATTCTCTGGTGGCATTGAGGAGTACACCACATCAGTCACTGGCTTTGTCAATAAATGCATTGAGGACGTCATCCCCACAGTGACTGTACGCACATACCCCAACCAGAAGCCATGGATTACAGGCAACATTCACACTGAGCTAAAGGGTAGAGCTGCCACTTTCAAGGTGTGGGACTCTAACCTTGAAGCTTATAAGAAATCCTGCTATGCCCTGCGACGAACTATCAAACAGGCAAACTGTCAATACAGGGCTAAGATTGAATCATACTACACCGGCTCCGACGCTCGTCTTATGTGGCAGGGCTTGCAAACTATTACAGACTACAAAGGGAAGCACAGCCGAGAGCTGCCAAGTGACACTAGCCTACCAGACGAGCTAAATCACTTCTATGCTCGCTTCAAGGCAAGCAACACTGAGGCATGCATGAGAGCATCAGCTGTTCCGGACGACTGTGTGATCACGCTCTCAGTAGCCGATGTGAGTAAGACCTTTAAACAGGTCAACATTCACAAGGCTGCGGGGCCAGACGGATTACCAGGATGTGTGCTCTGGGCATGTGCTCACCAACTGGCAGGTGTCTTCACTGACATTTTCAACATGTCCCTGATTGAGTCTGTAATCCCAACATGTTTCAAGCAGACCACCATAGTCCCTGTGCCCAAGAACACAGCACTTACCTCCGTAGCCATGAAGTGCTTTGGAAGGCAGGTAATGGCTCACATCAACGCCATTATCCCAGAAACCCTAGACCCACTCCAATTTGCATACCGCCCAAACAGATCCACAGATGATGCCATCTCTATTGCACTCCACACTACCCTTTCTCACCTGGACAAAAGGAACACCTATGTGAGAATGCTATTCATTGACTACAGCACAGCGTTCAACACCATAGTACCCTCAAAGCTCATCACTAAGCTAAGGATCCTGGGACTAAACATCTCCCTCTGCAACTGGATCCTGGACTTCCTGATGGGCCGTCCCCAGGTGGTGATGGAAGATAGCAACACATCTGCCACGCTGATCCTCAACACTGGAGCTTCCCAGGGGAGTGTGCTCATTCCCCTCCTTTACTCCCTGTTCACCCATGACTGAATGGCCAGGCACAACTCAAACACCATCATTAAGTTTGCAGACGACGCAACAGTGGTAGGCCGGATCACCGACAACAACAAGACAGCCTATAGGGAGGAGGTCAGAGACCTGGCCGGGTGGTGCCAGAATAACAACCTATCCCTCAACGTAACCAAGACTAAGGAGATGATTGTGGACTACAGGAAAAGGAGGACCAAGCATGAGCACGCCCCCATTCTCATCGACGGGGCTGTAGTGGAGCAGGTTGAGAGCTTCAAGTTCCTTGGTGTCCATATCACCAACAAACTTGAATGGTCCAAACACAGCAAGACAGTCGTGAAGGGGGCACGACAAAGCCTATTCCCCCTCAGGAAACTATAAAGACTTGGCATGGGTCCTGAGATCCTCAAAAAGTTCTACAGCTGCAGCATCGAGAGCATCCTGACGGGTTGCATCACTGCCTGGTATGGCAATTGCTCGGCCTCCGACGCAAGGCACTACAGAGCGTAGTGTGTATGGCCCAGTACATCACTGGGGCTAAGCAGCCTGCCATCCAGGACCTCTACACCAGGCTGTGTCAGAGGAAGGCCCTAAAAATTGTCAAAGACCACAGCCACCCCAGTCAAGCGGGACCGGAGTGCCAAGTCTTGGACAAAAAGGCTTCCCAACAGTTTTTACCCCCAAGCCATAAGACTCCTGAACAGGTAATCAAATGGCTACCCTACTCAAATCGCTACTGCTACTCTCTGTTCATCATATATGCATAGTCACTTAACCATATCTACATGTATATACTACCTCAATCAGCCTTACTAACCGGTGTCTGTATGTAGCCTCTCTACTTTTATAGCCTCGCCACTGTTATTTTTCACTGTCTTTTTACTGTTGTTTTTATTTCTGTACTTACCTATTGTTCATCTAATACCTTTTTTTGCACTAGAGCCTGTAAGTAAGCATTTCACTGTAAGGTCTACCTACACCTGTTGTATTTGGCACACGTAACAAATAAACTTGATTTGAAATGCCCTTCGTTTGAAGATGTGATAAGGGATTAGGTGTTTTCCCATCTCTTTAGGTATCATACTCTAATTCCACTGATTTCAAAACTCGATCCCCCAGAAAGTGGAGAGCAACACTTATGCAGCTCCAATACACAATAAAAAAAAATTAAATCAGCGTTCGACAGGATTACCAACACAGACTGACCGGCTCAAATAGACAAAAGCCTTTTATATGGCAGACCAACCCGAACTCATCTCTCGGCATGCCCAGCCCACTCATCTCAGCCAATCATGGCTAGTGGGAAGGTTGTCTTTTCATGTGGCTTAATGAACAAGGCTAGCAATTTAATCATTTTATTCATATTTATAGATGGTATATAAATTTGTTATTAAGGCACATGCAAGTTCACATGTTCTTTATGTTCAAACTGCTCTCCTGTGATTTCGTGACTTGTGACATATGCTTCCTGAATCGGGTCAGGGGTCTTACAGGAGGCGTGTATAGGTCTAAAAATGGCCTAAAATGGCCACCTTCATGATTTTCACAAAAATGGTTTGTGATACAAATGTAAAGAGCATATCAAATGTCTTTCCTCTCAATTAGCTTTCTATGTGAGAATTGCCAGAACAAATACCAAAAATATTTTCAGGCTACGCTATATCAGATGGCATGTTGTTTATCTTTTTTTCCTGTTTTCTCCTTCCGCTAAGACACTGAGGTGGTGGTGGTAGTCTCGACTGCTCTCCTTGTTTATATAGACCTGTGGTTTGTCTTTACCCTGAGACCTTCCTGCCTGTCTCCATTCAATCTAAGGGAGAGGTTCAGCTCTTATTCCCCTCTTTGCACCTTGTCCCAAATACTCTGAGGTATCGATTGAGAGAACAGTATGGTATTGATATCATTCTCTAGTTCCCAACCTGTGTGCAATGCAGAATAGTTTGATCACTAATCTGTGTTGAAGAAATAGGAAAAATCGAATCTACCAAAATACTTTATTGTGCGTGTGTGTGTGTGCGTGCCTGTGTGTGTGTGCTTACCTGTGTGTGTGTGCGTGCCTGTGTGCGTGCGTGTGTGTGCGTGCCTGTGTGTGCGCGTGTGTGTGTGTGTGCGTGTGTGCGTGTGTGTGTGTGTGTGTGCCTGTGTGTGTGCGTGCCTGTGTGTGCGTGTGTGTGTGTGTGTGTGTGTGTGTGTGTGTGTGTGTGTGTGTGTGTGTGTGTGTGTGTGTGTGTGTGCCTGTGTGTGTGTGTGGAGGACTCTGGCTGATCTGATGATTTTATTATGGACCGGTCAAGTGTGAAGTCACACTTTCCTAAACACAAGGATATTAAAGGTTTAGAGAGGCTAGCTGTATTTCACACAAAGCTCTCAAATAAATAAACACAGAAAAGTCCTGGTTAAATGTAGAATCCTTAGTTAGAATCCTTAAACAATAACAAAGAGGACACCCCGCCCCTGTTTAGGTAAAAAGCTGAGGGATGAGCCTGGAGAAATTCAACCACTCTCAAATTCATAAACTATGGATGCGAGGACTGACCTTCCACGATATCCAAATTATAGTTGTAATCATGTTTTGAGGCTCTGCCGTTATTGTTTATATTGACATTGTTTACAAACAAGTAAAATATTCTTATATTTGGGGTTCTGTTGAACTAAGCTCATGAGGCAAGTTATATTCATCAACAATCAATGGGTATATATCATTCAGTCCAAAAAAATGTATGTAGTAACTAAGGATTCTAGCTTTATTTAACTTGTTAAGCTACAATGCAGGCCTAGGATGAATACCATCTGCTGTCGGTATATATCCAAAAACATAAGTTGGCAAGACGACACTAAAGATCTGCTAGAGAAATGTTACAGTAGGTAGATTTGATTTTGATTGGATTAGGATCTCTTTTAGTCCCCATTTGGACTAATCTTCTAAGAGTCCTTAACATTAAAATACAATTTATAATACAAACACACTTTCACATATAACACACTATTACAAACATACATAATACACTAGCATAATGACCCAATAAATACTCATTCTAAAAAATATTGATTCTTCATCTACTATAGTCCCACAACATTTCTATATACTATATTTAAATTGTTTTTAAATAATGTTTAAACTTATATATTGAAAGGTTTCTAGTTTGCTCAGTTAATTTATTCCATTTCTTTATTGCTCTAAATCGAAATGTTCTTTTGCCCATTTCTTTTTTCTGTCTGGATAACGCATAGATGGTGGACAATCTATTCCTAGTATTTGTCTGTTATAGCAGCGTGGAGCTCTTGGTTGTGTAATCAGTATTCCCATTAAGATGTTATGAGGTAGTTACTATGCAGGAGGAGAAGGAATGGTCTGAGTGAGAATCTGTATATTGTACAGGAGAGGTATCCTGGGTTTCTGATTCACCAGGGTCCACTGTAAAACACACAGACGCATGCAGACACACACAGAGTAGAGGAGAGAGATGATGCCATGGCAGCAGAAGCAGCAGCTCCCAGCTGCAGTTCACATTAAAGCTAGTCTCTAATTGTGTGTGTGTGTGTGTGTGTGTGTGTGTGTGTGTGTGTGTGTGTGTGTGTGTGTGTGTGTGTGTGTGTGTGTGTGTGTGTGTGTGTGTGCGCGTGTGCGTGTGTGTGTGTGTGTGTGTCAGTCTCTAATAGACCGTCTGGACTCAGTGAGTCGCCACACTGCAGTATCTGGATTCTCTTCCTCCTTGGGTCGCTTCCCAAATGGTACCCTAGTTTCTATATAGTGGACTACTTTTGAGCAGAGCCTATGAGGACTATGGTCAATATTAGCACACTGTAAAGGGAATAGGGTTTCATTTGGGATGTAACCTCATCCCCTCAAACTCAGCAGAGGCTGAATTAGCCTGCAGGCTGCTAAAGCTTCCTCCCCTGGTAGAATTGAACTAGCCTACCATACAGGTATGATACCCTCAACAGGTTGATTGGCTGGTCCCTAATATCAGGAAATTCCCTATGTAGTGCGCTACTTTTGAGTAGAGCACTGGTCAAAAGCAGTGCACTACATAGGGAATAGGGTGCGATTTTGGACACAGGCATTATCTTTGTTTTTGGGATTATTATTTATGGCAATCATTACGGCAGGCATACCTTACCTCTGCAATTTACTGGCCTCTTGAGAGAGATTCCTCACTAAGAAGAGACAAGGGTTTCATCCCAAATGGCACCTTATTCCCTATATAGTGCACTACCTTAGACAAAAGTAGTACATTAAATAGTGAATAGAGAATAATTTGGGACGCAGACAAGGATGGTTTTAAAGGTTGTTCCAAAACACAGACGGTGAGGGACTATTTGGCTCCATCAGAATCTGGGTTTATTATCGGCCCGTGACATTAGTTTGTATGGACCAATCAGAAGCAGAGAACATGGTGTATATGGTGTTTCACATGCTCACTGCAGAGGATGCAAAGAAAGGCTGCTGTTTAGAGACTAAATGAATGTCAAAAGGTAGATTTCTATACCCTATGTAATTTATACATTTACATATCATTAATCATTCGATTGTTTTCTACATTATTATAGCCTTAATAGACTTGTACTTGACAGTGTTGATGAAATAAGAATGTTAATTTGCTGTGACCGTAAAGGCCTGAATAGTGGAGTGCTGCAGAAATGGTTTTCCTTCTCGAAGGTTCTCCATCTCCACAGAGGAACTCTAGAGCGCTGTCAGAGTGACCGTCGGGTTCTTGATCACCTCCCTGACCAACGCCCTTCTCCCCCGATCGCTCAGTTTAGCCGGCGGGCCAGCTCTAGGAAGAGTCTTGGTGGTGCCAAACTTCTTCCATTTAAGAATGATGGAGGCCACTGTGTTCTTGGGGACCTTCAATGCTGCAGACATTTGTTGGTACGCTTCCCCAGATCTGTGCCTCGACACAATCCTGTCTCTGAGCTCTACGGACAATTCCTTCGACCTTGTGGCTTTGTTTTTGCTCTGACATGCACTGTCAACTGTGGGACCTCATATAGACAGGTGTGTGCCTTTTCAAATCTTGTCCAATCAATTAAATTTACCACAGGTGAACTCCAATCAAGTTGCAGAAACATCTCAAGGATGATCAATGGAAACAGGATTCACCTGAGCTCAACTTCGAGTATCATAGCAAAGGGTCTGAATATTTATTTAGATAAGGTATTTCTGTTTTTTTTTTAATACATTTCCAAAAAATTCTAAAAACCTGTTTTCGCATTGTCATTATTGGGCATTATGTGTAGATGGCTGAGAATTTTTTCATTTTTTATATCCATTTTAGAATAAGACTGTAACGTAACAAAATGTGGAAAAAGTCAAGGTATCTGAATACTGCCTTCTTAAAACCTTTAGGCCCCAAACCACTGATGCGTGTTCCTACAGACCAACATCAGGCTAATCAGGCTAATGTTTTGGGAGTTTGTTCCTACTTCCTACAGACCAAAATCAGGCTAATGCTTTGAGAGTTTGTTCCCAACAATGCTTTGGGAGTATGTTCCCAACAATGCTTTGGGAGTTTGTTCCCAACAATGTTTTGGGAGTTTGTCGTACATACGAAGACGTTCCAGAATGTGTCATTTGTGTTGTCTGAAGCCCTGTTTAGAGCCATAGTCATATTAGATATTAATAGACATGACAACAGCAGTGTGTTAATGTTTTGTGTTTGATGGCAACATGATGTACGTCTCCAGAGGATTCATACAGAATTCCTTGTACTCTGTAGATGTAGCACGTTATGGTGTTGCTTAGGAGGTGTAAGGTTGTGACATTCTACTATTTGTATTTGTATTTATTATAGATCCCCATTAGTTCCTGCCAAGGCAGCAGCAACTCTTCCTGGGGTTTATTATGGATCCCCATTAGTTCCTGCCAAGGCAGCAGCAACTCTTCCTGGGGTTTATTATGGATCCCCATTAGTTCCTGCCAAGGCAGCAGCAACTCTTCCTGGGGTTTATTATGGATCCCCATTAGTTCCTGCCAAGGCAGCAGCAACTCTTCCTGGGGTTTATTATGGATCCCCATTAGTTCCTGCCAAGGCAGCAGCAACTCTTCCTGGGGTTTATTATGGATCCCCATTAGTTCCTGCCAAGGCAGCAGCAACTCTTCCTGGGGTTTATTATGGATCCCCATTAGTTCCTGCCTAGGCAGCAGCAACTCTTCCTGGGGTTTATTATGGATCCCCATTTGTTCCTGCCAAGGCAGCAGCAACTCTTCCTGGGGTTTATTATGGATCCCCATTTGTTCCTGCCAAGGCAGCAGCAACTCTTCCTGGGGTTTATTATGGATCCCCATTAGTTCCTGCCAAGGCAGCAGCAACTCTTCCTGGGGTTTATTATGTATCCCCATTAGTTTCTGCCAAGGCAGCAGTTACACTTCCCAGAGTCCAGCAACATTAAGGCAGTTATATACAATTTAACTTATTACATTTCATAACATTTTTCACAACACTTTGTTTTCCCTCAGGCCACTACTCTACTACCACGTATCTGCAATGCAAAATCCATGTGTACGTGTGTATGCGTGTGTCTGTGCCTGAGTGTGTGTCTCTTCACGGTCCCCGCTGTTCCATAAGGTGTATTTTCATCAGTTCTTCCTATATACACTATAGCTCACAGCTCAGGGATGAGATGGTACTGAGTGTTAGTGACAGTTGGTGTTGGTGTCTTGTCCTCCAGCATTGTTCATGAGAAGCCTCTGTTTGAGGGTTGACAGCAAAAAAGAGACCTAGGGCACACTTCCCAAATGGCACCCTATTTCCTATATAGTGTGCTACTTTTAACCAGGGCCCTTTGCGGTGCAGACCTACCCTCTGCTGTGGCTATGAATACAGGTCTACTACAGATCTACCACCATTCAGAGCCGCAGGTTGACGTGGTAAAGATGGTGACAGTGTGTAGGAGGTGCTGTATGGATGTGCTTCTTTCAGCCACAGATAAAGATGTCTAAAATAGCATAATGGTAACAGCCCTGCCAACCCACTTGTATTTGTTTATTTGTATGATTATTTTTACCTTGACATGGAGTCATACTGAGACCAAGGTCTCTTTTATAGATGAGCCCTGTATCAAACATACACATCAATATACACTATATGGGTGGCATGTGGCCTAGTGGTTAAGAGGTTATTGTAAATTGATGTGTGTAGGGAAGGGAGATATTTCGTCAGTTGCACAACTGAACACATTCAACTGACATTCATCTTCGCAATTAACCTCTTTATCAGAGAGGTGCAGGGGGCTGCCTTAATCCACGTCCACAGTATCGGCGCCCGGGGAGCAGTTGTTGTTCTGGGGTTAACTGCCTTGCTTAAGGGCAGAATGGCAGTTTGTTCCAACTTGCCGGCTCTGGGATTCGAACCAGTGAGCAGTCGGTTACTGGCCTATCACCCGTAAAGGACCTATCACCCGTAAATGACCTATCACCCGTAAAGTAAAGAACCTATCACCCGTAATAAAACGTTGTGTGCTATGATAAACTGCGTCCAGTGGCTTCAATACAGTGGCACCTGTATTCATATGAGCAATATCACCATAGTCAATAACCGTAATGAATGTTTACTGAAGGATTTGTTTTCTGCTGTTTCACAATAGGCCCTATTCCTATAAAGGAAGCCCATTTCATTCTTAACTAACTCATCAATATGTTTTCTGAAAGATAGCTGATCTTCAATCCAAACACCCATATATTTAAAGAGACAGAATTTGTTGTCGTGCCTACAAATTAATACGCAAGCTGGTTTTATATATATATATATATATATATATTTAAAAAAAAATTATGTAACCTTTATTTAAATGGGCAAGTCAGATAAGAACAAATTCTTGGCCTACCCCGGCCAAACCCTGACCTGGACGACGCTGGGCCAATTGTGCGCCGCCCTATGGGACTCCCAATCCCGGCCGGTTGTGATACAACCTGGAATCGAACCAGGGTCTGTAGTGGCGCCTCTAGCTCTGAGATGCAGTGTCTTAGACCGCTGCTCCACTCAGGAGCTGTCACAACTTCTGCCAAAGTCGGTTCCTCTCCTTGTTCGGGCGGCGCTCGGCGTCGCCGGTCTTCTAGCCATCATCAATCCACTTTTCATTTTCCATTTGTTTTGTCTTGTCTTCTCACACACCTGGTCTCAATTTCCCTCATTACATGTTGTGTATTTAACCCTCTGTTCCCACCATGTCTTTGTGCGGAAGTGTTTATTGTAAGTGCATGTTTTCTCTGGTGCGCGACGGGTTTTGTACCCATTTGTTTATTGTTCTGGTTCCGGTGGTTTTATGAATAAAACTGCTTTGTTGATCACCCAGTTTTGCTCTCCTGCACCTGACTTCCCTGCTGCCAATTACGCACTCCCTTACAGGAGCCCATTATATCTGTACTTCATGTGGATAGGAAGCTATTGAACATTTGGCCTATATTCTATTGTAGTAGGCTTATTCCAGGTGGCTATTGAATAGGAGGCCTACTGAATATTATTTGTTAAGGAGGGAGGAGGAGGAGCAGGTGGGAGGAGGAGGAGCAGGTGGGAGGAGGAGCAGGTTCTTAAGGTTTTTTTATAAAGACATTGTCAGTGTAAAAAGGGATGACATGAACAGCTCACTCTGGGTTGAGTGTCTCTCTCCCACTCACCCCTCGCTAGTTACCACAGTACATTAGTTAATACATGTTTTGTCAAGCCAAAAGGGGGTGGGAGGGGAAATGGAGCTGGAAGACATGGAAAACTGTCACCTCAATGTTCTGCTTGGATTGAGAGGGGGAAATAAACAGAACTGTGCCAAATCATGCAAAGATGTGACAGGGACTACTTTATCTGCTAGGGTGGAGTGGTATATGATTTTTGGGCTATCGGGAGATTGGGTAATGTGGCCGTAAAGGCCTTTTTACTGCACAGTGCAGTCAATGGACTAGATTCACCCAAAAATTACAATGCATTAATCAGGGAATGATAATGACTTCACTAGACATTTATTAGTGTGGTACACTTTGGAGAGTACCATTACAAGTTCAAGGACCTCTCGCTCGCTCTCTCGCTCTCTCTCTCTCGCTCTCTGTTACTCTCTCATAAAGTTTCTTTTAAAAGCTTTTTCTGTCCATATTTTATGCCACATTTTAAAGCCTTGGCCTATGACTCAGACAACCACTTTAGTGCCATTCACTTTGAAAGTCTGTCAGCTGTAAGCAGTGAAAACAACCATGGACATGCATTGTGGTTCACTACAGCCAAACGCCATACATAGACCATAAACACCATAACCCATTTTATAGGTGCCTTTATTTCCCCCAAGCTGTAGAGCGAAGTTTACACTAATAAGCTTTTTATTTTAAACAGGCTTGTATTCCACTGTGAAGGAAAACTGTCCCTATTATTAGTGACCAGGTGGTAAACCCTAGCAATTATATTGTGACTTAAATAGAAGATGCTAACAGAATGAGAGATAATAATGTGAACTCTTGAGTCATCAGCCAGGTCATGAGCAGACAAGAACGTTCTCCTCCATCCCTAGGTACATTTAACATTTGAGTCATTTAGCAGAAGCTCTTATGCAGAGCGACTTACAGGAACAATTAGGGTTGCGTGCCTAGCTCAAGGGCACATCAACAGATTTTTCACTTAGCCGGCTCGGGATTTGAAACGGCAACCTTTCGGTTACTGGCCCAATTCTCTAACCGCTGAGCTACATGCAGATATAAATATCAGATATGTGACATTAATCTTCGTATTGAGATGTTGTACTTTAGGGAGGACCACTGACTACAATAACTCCAATACATCAATCTTACATTTCCCAGCGTCCCTTTGCATCCCAAATGGCACCCTATTCCCTACATAGTGCACTACTTTTGACCAGAGCCTAATTAGGCCCAGGTCAAAAGTTGTCCACTATGTAGGGACTGAAGTGCCATTTGGGATTGATGGATTGGCGTTATTGTAGTCAGTGGTCCTGTTTGTTCCTCTGAGGGACTGGAATGTTAATCTACCGCTATAAACACCATTGAGAAATCTCATGGAAAGCTTTCATCTGGAACTTTCTTTCAGGCACCTAGACACAAATGATGAATCTATAAATAGTTTTTTTTTACGCTCTCTTTGTCTTTCTCTTGATCTCTTTCTCTCTCTCTCTCTCCCTTTCCCTGCCTCTATCTTTCTCTCTGCCACCATTCCCCCCTGCAGACGGAGAGAAGGACCACCCTAAGACCGAGGCGGGGGTCATCTGGAGGGTGACCGGCGGTCTCTTCAACATGACCAAAGGGGCGGTCGGAGCGACATGGGGAGGCGTGGCCTGGGTCGGCTGTAAGAGCTATGACATCACCAAGACGGTGGTGACCAGCGTGCCGGCCGCCGGCGTGGGATTGGTCAAGGGCAGCGTTTCCATGGTGACGGGGGGAGTGGGGGCGGTAGGGTCTGCTGTAGCCAGTAAAGTTACTCCAAAGAAAAAGGACAAGTCTGATTAGACCTAGACCCAACTACAACCGCATTGCTACAGTATAGTTTATAAATGTCTCTCTGCTGTGTTTAGGTTCCATCTGGTTACTATGGGGAACCATTCAGAGTTGAAAAAAGGCACAAGTAACTCAGATTTGCGTGTAAATCATTCGTTGACGTCAATGGGCGATTTGCACGGAAATCTGAGTTAAGGTTGCGGATCTCAAGTCAGAATACTGCCCTAATGAAGCATTACAGAGGGGGATTATGGGAATGTTGATTTGTTAGGATAGAGGAATTGACCAGAATGTTGAACTTACTGCCGAGGTACTCTTGAGAGGGATCTCATGTCTTTTTGGTTAATCTGGGTCTGGGTGGGGAAGGGCATGATAATATGAAGACAATCCACAATCCACAACAATTTGGTAGCGATTCAGCAAGGACACATCTACTCATTTCTCAAAAGCTTGAGGTTATTTAAATTCTTCCAGTTTTACTATGAAAAGGTATCTTTACATTGACAAGTATTAAAACAAAGGTACTTTACACAACTTAATTTCATCAGTTTGACATCAGTGATTGGGGAATACACACCAAACAATGTGTGTATGTGAATATGCTACAACATGAACCATGTCTACACTGTATTTCTGATCAATTTGATGTTATTTTAATGGAGAAAAAATTAGCTTTTCTTTCAAAAACAAGGACATTTCTAAGTGACCCCAAACTTTTGAACGGTAGTGTATGTGTTGTAAAATATATATGTGAAAAATAGGCATATGATTCCTATTGATGCAGAACCTTGCAGTCTTGCAGTAAATATTTTCATTGTAATGTAGGTGTTTTTAGATTAATGCTTGATGAGTTGGACATGTGGTCAACAAAGCGTGTTATTGCATAGAAACGGACAGAAGAAGTCATGGAAATGACATTTTTACGTACATGTTACATATCCCAGCAGATGTCCTGAGCTGTTTAAATAAATAAAACACCATTTCACCAACAAAGAAACACGCACATTCAAAAATATATATATTTAACCTGGCAATTCAGTTAAGAACAAATTCTTATTTACAATGACAGCCTACCCCAGCCAAACCTGGACGACGCTGGGCCAATTGTGCGCCGCCCTATGGGACTCCCATTCACGGCCGGTTGTGATACTGCCTGGAATCGAACCAGGGTCTGTAGTGACGCCTCTAGCACTGCCATGCAGTGCCTTAAACCGCTGCGCCACTCGGGAGGCCTTAAAGTTAAGAGATGGCTGAGTTATTGATAAACAGGAAATCCGTGGCCATTTAAATATTTTATAAATCCGCTCCACAATGGCCTATCAAAGACATTACTATGATGAACCTTGTTAAGTTTCAAGCATCATAGTTCATGCTTACATCTCAAATGGCACCCTATTCCCTTTATAGTGCACTACATTTGACCAGCACCCATAAGGCTGTAATCCAAAGTATTGCACTGTACAGTACAGGGAGTAATGTGCTATTTGGCACATAACCCATTTCATTCACTTATATGTACTTTACTCAAATGTATGTTTATGTTCCTTCATTTGCATTAGATCAGGGACCGCGGCCCATTCATTTCCAGAAACGGAAAAATTTATAAATAATAACGCATTTAAAAAATGTGAACTAATTTGGGGTCTCAACTTATAGTAGAATAGTAGAAGACACATGGTGCATTTTTTACATGTGCTTTTGCATCAGCAGTTTTTGTCTTAGGTCAGTCACTGACAGTCACTGAATTAGCCCATGTCAATTTACATTTTTTTAGATTTGTAAATTAGTCTATCCAGCTATCTAAACTTGTAGTAATCATGGTCAAATTACAGACTGAGGGTGCCCATGGATATTAACCAAATTTGTAGAATTGCAGGAAATTACAAATTACAAACTGCAAATCTTTCTCTCCGCCCCACAGCAAAATGAGTAGAATTGCATGGAATTAGTTATAAAATTGCTAAATGTTCTCTACTCCACATGGCAAGAAGTAGAATTGCATCAAACTTATTTTAAAAGTGCAACATTTTCTCTATATATTGTATTGTATAATTGCAGGAAATTAACAATAAAAAAGATCTATATAGATTATCTCCACTGTCAAGAGGAGGGCCACTAACAACAAAATGTAGCTCTGACTACATGTGTGGGTATGAATGTGGGTACGCAGACCCGCTAGCCACTGCAGCTTTCAGATTTGTTGTGGCCCCCACCCCCATTAAAGGTGCCCATCCCTGCATTACATTTATAAATACTGATAGATAGTTGACAGTGACATTCCCAGAGTAGGAGGGACAGTTGAAAACAAACATGCTTTTTCTTTGTATGCTTTCCAATCACTTCTAGCCTTGGTCCCAGTCTGTTGGAGTTCACAAGATGATATAAACGGATCTGGGATTAGCTAATTCACTTCCACATTGTTACGTGTAATCCTGAATTACTGTCCATTCTGATCAGAGAATAAAAGTACATGACCAATTTCTTCCCACTGGACAAATACTGGTTGAATCAACGTTGTTTCCACATTTCAACCAAATAACTCAATGTGATGACGTTATCAACACAGAAAACTGATTGGATTTGAAAAAAGTCATCAACGTAAAGGTCATTTCGTTTTTTTTTTCCCCACACGACTTTTAACCTAAATCAAATGACATCGTGAAATGTTTTGTTAATTTCACATTGAATTCACATTATTTGACAACTTGACCACATGTAAATCGAAACTAGACGTCTGACACCCAGTGTGCTGTTTGTTCTCCTTTTCGGTTTGTTTTCTTACATTGTTATTTGAACAGTAACTGTGAGGACATTTTTATTTGAAAATAAATAAAGAGAAAACAACTTGGCATGGTATTTCCACACCCTCACATTATGCATCGCATGTTTCAAGAGGTTGTTTTTCCTTCTTCCTGAACACAATATGCTGTTTATTATTATGACAAGTCTCACCTATTTTATTTTCATGCTGTTTCATCTTGTCCTGTCTTTACTGTTTTCACCGGGACACTTCTGCTAGTTAATATATGTCTTGGAGACTCTGTTACTATAAACTGGGATGGGGCCCTGGTCAAATATAGCGCACTATACACCAAGTGTACATAACATTAAGAACACCTGCCTAATTTTGATTTGCCCCCCCTTTAACCCTCAGAACTGCCTCAATTCGTTGTGGCATGGACACTCCAAGGTATCAAAAGCGTTCCACAGGGATGCTGGCCCATGTTGACTCCAATTCTTCCCACAGTTTTTAATCTTCTCAAACCGGTGTGACTGGCACCTACACCCATACCGCACTTGAATCTTTTGTCACCCTCTGAATGGCACAGATAAACAATCCATGTCTCAGTTGTCTCAAGGCTTAAAACTCCTTCTTTAATCCGTCTTCTCCTCTTCATCTACACTGATTGAAGTGGATTTAACAGGTGACATCAATAAGGGATCATAGCTTTGACCTGGATTCACCTGGTCAGTGTATGTGATGGTAAGAGCTGGTCTTCCTAATGCTTTGTACACTCAGTGTATATTGAATAGTGTGTCATTGGGGTCGCAGGTTTTTGTCTATGATAGAACTATTTTTGCAAAAACTGATGCTGTATTCTATAAATAAAGCTACTCTGTATTTTAATTGCAATTTGTTGCATTTTATTCGGTTGCTCAAAAAGTGAATACTGCTTTATGTTTCAGTCATTTAGCAGATGCTCTTATCCAGAGTGGTTACATTTCTGTACTTTATCTCCATGCTGGTCCCTCGTGGGAATCTAACCCACAACCCTGGCGTTGCAAGTGCCATGCTCTGCCAACTGAGCCACACGAGACCCCTCTGCTCTCTCTCTCTACCCTCACCCTCAGAGGAAGTTATGTGTCCAGCTGATGGGAAGGTCATTCATGGTATTCTGTATTGGAAAAACAGGACACATTTGTGAGAATATTCCAATATTAGTCTGCTTTTGCATTATGTGATAATAGTAATGGTGGTGATGCTGCCTCCTTGACTTCTCCCTCTACTCACCTACCTTCTCCTGTGGAGTCAGTTTGTGGTGTCGGTCTGATGTGGTGTCGGTCTGATGTGGTGTCGGTCTGCTATGGTGTCCGTCTCTTGTGGTGTCCGTCTGCTGTGGTGTATGTCTGTCTGCTGTGGTGTCCGTCTGTCTGCTGCGGTGTCTGTCCGTCTGTCTGCTGTGGTGTCTGTCCGTCTGTCTGCTGTGGTGTCTTGTCTGTCTGTCTGCTGTGGTGTCTGTCTGCTGTGGTGTCTTGTCTGTCTGTCTGCTGTGGTGTCCGTCTGCTGTGGTGTCTGTCTGTCTGCTGTGGTGTCTGTCTGTCTGCTGTGGTGTCTGTCTTGCTCATGTGATGTATGTCTGTCTGCTGTGGTGTCTGTCTGTCTCCTGTGGTGTCTGTCTCCTGTTGTGGCTTTCTCCTGTTTCGGCAGTCTGCTCTGGTGGCAGTATGTTGTAGTTGCTGTCTGTCTGCTGTGGTTGCTGTCTGTCTGCTGTGGTTGCTGTCTGTCTGCTGTGGTTGCTGTCTGCTGAGGTTGCTGCTGCTCTGGTGTCTGTCTCCCGTGGCGTTCGTCACCCGTGGAGTCTGTTTCCCGTGGCGTCCGTCTCCCGTGGAGTCTGTTTCCCGTGGCGTCTGCCTCCTGTGGTGTCTGTCTGTCTGAGGTGGCTGCCTGTCTGCAGTGGTGTTTGTCTCCTGTGGAGTATGTCTGCTGTGGTGGGGTGTCACGCCCTGACCAGCGATATCTCTGTTTTCTTTATATTTTGGTTAGGTCAGGGTGTGACTAGGGTGGGTACGCTAGTTTTTGTATTGTCTAGGGTTTTCTGTATGTCTAGAGTTTTTGTAGGTCTAGGTGATTTGTATGTCTATGGTGGCCAGATATGGTTCCCAATCAGAGGTAGCTGATTTATCCTTGTCTCTGATTGGGGATCATATTTAGGTAGCCATTTTCCTTTGGTGTTTATGGGATCTTGTCTATGTGTAGTTGCCTGTCAGCACTCGTTTGTATAGCTTCACGGTTCGTTTTGTTAGTTTGTTCAGTGTTCATTCTTTAAATAAATAAGAATGTACGCATACCACGCTGCGCCTTGGTCCGATCCTTATAACAAACGTGACATGGGGTGTCTGTCTGCTGTGGTGTCTGTCTGCTGTGGTGAGGTGTCTATCTACTGTGGTGGGGTGTCTATCTACTGTGGTGGGGTGTCTATCTACTGTGGTGGGGTGTCTGTCTGCTGTGGTGGGGTGTCTATCTACTGTGGTGGCTGTCTCCTGTGGTGGCTGTCTCCTGTGGTGTCTATCTACTGTGGTGTCTATCTACTGTGGTGTCTATCTACTGTGGTGGCTGTCTGCTGTGGTGTCTATCTACTGTGGTGGCTGTCTGCTGTGGTGGCTGTCTGCTGTGGTGGCTGTCTGCTGTGGTGGCTGTCTGCTGTGGTGGCTGTCTACTGTGGTGGCTGTCTGCTGTGGTGGCTGTCTGCTGTGGTGGCTGTCTGCTGTGGTGGCTGTCTGCTGTGGTGGCTGTCTGCTGTGGTGGCTGTCTGCTGTGGTGGCTGTCTACTGTGGTGGCTGTCTGCTGTGGTGGCTGTCTGCTGTGGTGGCTGTCTACTGTGGTGGCTGTCTGCTGTGGTGGCTGTCTGCTGTGGTGGCTGTCTACTGTGGTGGCTGTCTGCTGTGTACTAAGAAGAGTGATAGTAGAGGAGAGGCGAATAGAGGTTCAGGGTGGGTTGTTTTCAACTACTCCAATGGTGTGAAATAATGTACTTTCCAGTTTCTATTCCATCCGGCTGTGGATATGTGGTTGACTTCAACTTCGGTCATGCCTCTATAACCTGTTCAGTGGCATATTGCAACACAGTCAGCACCACACCTTCTATCACTGAGGATGAAACCCAGATGGCACCCTATTACCTATGGCGCCCTATTACCTATACAAAGGCCCTATTACCTATGGCACCCTATTACCTATACAAAGGCCCTATTACCTATGGTGCCCTATTACCTACACAGAGGCCTTATTTCCTATGGCACCTATTACCTATGGTGCCCTATTACCTATACAAAGGCCCTATTACCTATGGTGCCCTATTACCTATGGCGCCCTATTACCTATACAGAGGCCTTGTTACCTATGGCACCTTATTACCTACAGTATTGCGACCTATGACCTATGGCATCCTATTACATATGGTGCCCTATTACCTATACAGAGGCCCTTTACCTATGGCACCCTGTTTACCTATGGCACCCTGTTACCTTTGGCACCCTGTTACATATGGCATCCTATTACCTATGCAGAGGCCATATTACCTGTTTACCTATGGCACCCTATTACCTATGGCATCATATTACCTATGCAGAGGCCATATTATCTATGGCATCCTATTACCTATGGCATCAATATGGCCTCTGCATAGGTAATATGATGCCATAGGTAATAGGATGCCATAGATAATATGGCCTCTGCATAGGTAATATATCTATGGCATCCTATTACCTATGCAGAGACCATATTGCCTACCCTGTTTACCTATGGCACCCTGTTCCCTATGGCACCCTGTTACCTATGGCACCTATTACCTATGGCACCCTATTACCTATGCAGAGGCCCTATTACCTATGGCACCATATTTCCTATGGCGCCCTATTACCCACGGCGCCATATTACCTATACAGAGACCTTATTACCTATGGCACCCTATTACCTATGCGGAGGCCATATTTCCTGTGGCACCCTATTACCATAGCACCTTATTACCTATGTCGCCCCTATTACCTATGGCATCCTTTTACCTATGGCACCCTTTTACGTATTGAAATCTATTACTTATGGCACCCTATTACCATATTACCTATGGAACACTATTACCTATATCGCCGTATTACCTGTCGCCCTATTACCTATGGTGCCCTATTACCTATGGCGCCTTATTACCTATGGCACCTTATTACCTATGGCACCTTATTACCTATGGAAACCTATTACCTATGGTGCCGTATTACCTATGGCGCCTTATTACCTATGGCTCCCTATTACCTATGGCTCCCTATTACCTATGGCGCCTTATTACCTATGGCACCTTATTACCTATGGAAACCTATTACCTATGGAAACCTATTACCTATGGCGCCCTATTACCTATGGTGCCCTATTACCTATGGCGCCTTATTACCTATGGAAACCTATTACCTATGGCTCCCTATTGCCTATGGCACTCCTATTGTCTATGGCACCCTTTTACTTATGGGAACCCTATTACTTATGGCACCCTATTACCTATGGTGTCTTATTACATATGGTGCCCCTATTACCTATGGAGCCTTATTACCTTTGGCGCTCTATTACCTATGGAACCCTATTACCTATGGAACCCTATTACCTATGGAACCCTATTACCTATGGGATCCTATTGCCTATGGAACCCTATTAGATATGGCATCTTATTACCTATACAGAGGCCCTATTTCCTATGGCACCCTATTACCTATACAGAGGCCCTATGGGCTCTGTCATTTGGGATCTACCTGAATGTGAATTTCTCCAGCATCTCCCTCCTCTCTCCTGTGTTGTGCTGTGCACTGTACCAAATCACCACGTCAGCCAGACGACAGGTGGAGTTGGATCTCCTGGTGTTACTGTCAGCCCTCGTCTAACAGCTGTGTCTCTTACTGACATGGTTTCCATTCCTGTCCGTAGTGATGTACTCGTTATGGGATATCCCTTGTAATGGACAACATGAAATGGGCATAATCAGATCCTGCAGATATGCATACAGAACCACAGTATTCAATGCTTGCTGTCGCCCCCTCACAGCCAATCACGTTGACTTGATAGGTCTTATCAGTGCAGAAGCATTGCATAAGGTCACACTTTATCCCTATAGGTGTCAATTATGCCAATTTATAAAATGGGTGGGTCTAATCCTGATTGCTGATTGGTTATTTAAAAATAGGGAAGTGTAAGTAAACCTTGGTTTGAGATCAGTGATCAGTGTATAAAAGACCAGTGTTACTCTATACACTAGCTTTTGTTGAAGTATCAGACGTCCTTGACAATGACTTCTGTACCAGCTAGGTATGATAGGCTCCTTTTGGGCATCTCGTTTTCCTCAGGAGTCTAACAGTGACACAAAACTAAGAACAGATCTGTACTCCTGTACCTAACAACTGTACCTCTGCCAACCTACAAAGAACTGTAATAAAATCATTGTGAGAAAAGATTGTTCTCCTCCATTCATATTGTAGTACAGTTCTCTCGCTCTCTCCCTCTCTCTCTCACTCGCTCTCCCTCTCCCCCTCTCTCTGCCGCTCTCTCTTTGTCTCTCCTCCTCTCTCTCGGTCTCTCCCTCTCTCTGTCGCTCTCTCCCTCACTCTCCCTCTCGCTGTCTCTCTCCCTCTCCTCCTCACTCTCTTTGCCTCTTTCTCTGCCTCTTTCTCTCTCGCCCTCTCTCTCTCTCTCTCCCTGTCTCTTTCTCTCCCCCTCTCTCTCCGCCACTCTCTCTCCCTGTCTCTTTCTCTCCCCCTCTCTCTCTGCCACTCTCTCTCTCCCTGCATCTCTCTCTCTCTCCCTGCATCTCTCTCTCTCTACCTGTCTCTTTCTCTCCCCCTCTCTCTCTCTCTCTGCCTCTCTCTCTCTACCTGTCTCTTTCTCTCCCCCTCTCTCTCTCTCTCTGCCTACCTGTCTCTTTCTCTCCCCCTCTCTCTCCGTCTCTTTCTCTCCCCCTCTCTCTCCGCCACTCTCTCTCTCCCTGCATCTCTCTCTCTCTACCTGTCTCTTTCTCTGTCTCCTCACCTCTCTATCTGCTGTCTCTCTCTGCCTCTTAGTCATCTTGAGGAGTGGGTTTTGGTGTTTTGGCAGGAATATACACAGATAATTAGAGACATGCCTCGTTTTGTATCACAATCCAATGATAAAACTGGGGGGGACAAAAATGCCATTTCAGAATGTGGGGGGACATGTCCCCGTCCTCAGTGGAAGTTGTGCCCCTGCTCAGTATTCATATCCCAAAATAAATAAATGATTTCACAACAATACATTTTCATAGAAAGTTATCAAAAATAGATAAGATCTTGGAAAATACCTGTCTATTTGTGAAAAAATCACCCTGATTATCTCTTTATTCACATCACAGTTGACCTATTTTCTTATGGCCTTGCCTACACCTAGCGACTTGTTTTTTAAATTGCACAAGCAAAAAATATTATATTTTATTTGGAAAGGCAACTCAGACAAAATTAAACTTATTTATATAATGAATATGAATTCGGAGGGCAGAAATGATTAAATATTAAAACATTGGACCTCTCACTAAAGGCTTCAGTCATACAAAAGTTATACTTAAATCCGAACTGGTTCTCTAGCAGATTATTAATAATGTCTGACCCCATGTTCGAGAACGGCCTTTTTTCCTTTATTCAGATTACAAACGCTCACTTTCATTTTTTTAATGAAATCAACTCAAAAATATTGCTATTTTTAAAACAAACCATAGAAAGTTGGTTGCAATTTCACTTTAATCCACCAGAAAAGACAGAACAAATATTACAACAACAAATATTATGGGTAAACCCAAATATACTCATTGATAATAAAATAAAAATGGTATAATCTTTGTAAATTATATCATAAATAGGACTGGTGGAGTTATGTCACACATGCAGTTAACAAAAATAAATGGGATTGTCTGCCCTATCCAAAATTACAACTAACTAAATCTAGCATTACCACAAAAATGGAAGGAGGAGAACGTAAAGAACTTGTCTGTCGGCATTAAAGACCAAAATTGGTTATAGATAATTGTGATGAATAAAAAACGCATACCACAAATGACAGCTGTGCCGTGCAGATTGCAAAATAGTTGGGAAGAGATTTTCTATGTACCGATTCCATGGCACATGGTTTATGAACTGATACACAAAATGACGCTGGATTCAAGACGTTTTCATTTAAATTATTATACAAAATGATTGCAACCAACAGAATGTTATATATATGGGGGATTCAACCTTCCCAGCTCTGCAGATTTTGCTGTGAAGAGACAGAATCATTAGATAATTTGTTTTGGTACTGTCCATATGTAGCTTTGGTTGCAGGTTCAGGAATGGCTGAAGAATTGCAACATTTACATGGAGCTAAATCTGCAAAGAGCACTGCTGGGTGATTTAAAAAGTCATAGTCAATCGATCAATAATATAATAATACTCTTGGCAAAAAAAATGTAGCTTTAATTTACAATCTGTAGAAACATAAGAATAGAAAAGTACAGAACTTTTGTGAAACATCACAGCTCAGTGGGATATACATGGATATGGCAGCTAGAAATGAACACTGGATGGGGTTAAGAGATAGATGGGAGGGGTTGAGTGGAGCTGAAAGGTGGGACTAATAACAACAAGATAACTCAGGTAAAATATACTGTGTCCGTAAAATGTACGCTACCGTTCAAAAGTTTGGGGTCACTTAGAAATGTCCTTGTTTTTGAAAGAAAAGCACATTTTTCATCCATATAAATAACATCAAATTGATCAGACAGTGTAGACATTGGTAATGTTGTAAATGACTATTGTAGCTGGAAATGGCTGATTTTGAATGGAATATCTACATAGGCGTACAGAGGCCCATTATCAACAACCATCACCCCAACCATCTCTCCTTGTTTTTGAATAGAAGGAGCAGTGAGAGGCCCCGGTCCACAACTGAGCAAGAGGACAAGTACATTAGAGTGTCTAGTTTGAGAAACAGACGCCTCACAAGTCCTCAACTGGCAGCTTCATTAAATAGTACCCGCAAAACACCAGTCTGAACGTCAACAGTGAAGAGGCAACTCCAGGATGCTGGCCTTCAAGGCACAAATGCTGATGCTCCAGGTACTCAACTAGTCTTAAGATGGACAGTTTTATTGCTTATTTAATCAATCAGCACAACAGTTTTCAGCTGTGCGAACATAATTGCAAAAGGGTTTTCTAATGATCAATTAGTCTTTTGAAATTATAAACTTGGATTAGCTAACACAACGTGCCATTGGAACACAGGAGGGACGGTGCTGATAGTGAGCCTCTGTTCGCCTATGTAGATATTCCTTTAAAAATCAGCCGTTTCCAGCTACAATAGTCATTTACAACATTAACAATGTCTACACTGTATTTCTGATCAATATGATGTTATTTTAATGGACAAGAAAATATGATTTTCTTTCAAAAACAAGGACATTTCTAAGTGACCCCAAACCTTTGGAAGTTAGTGTATATAGGTTCAGAACTTTTGTGAAACAGCACAGTTGAAAAATATATGGCAAATAGAAATCATAACTGGATGGTCTTCAGAGATAGATGGGAGGGGTTGAGGGTAGCTGAAGGATGGGACAAAAAAAAAACTAGATAACTATTGTAATATACTGTGTCTGTAAGATGTATATAGGATGTATAAGCGAGAAGTAGAAGGCTAAGCGTTGTTGTCCATTCATTTACTCCAATAAGGGGAGGGACAGTAGGGTTTAGGGAAAATAATAAAGGAAAATATGTTTTAAAACAGGGTCTTTGAGGAGTAAAGAACTCAACTTTATGAGTCCAAGGGGATTGGGTAAGGCCATTTCCCAGCCTGTCACTGTTTCATGTAAGTTATTTTAGTACATGTTTGTAAAGTAATAACTCCAAATAAATAAATAAATAGATAATAACAAAGGCCTTCCTCACTTATTGTGACAGCATAATGGTCCGTTTCTGTTGAATGGAACATACAATACTGTATTCTATTCAGTTCAATTCTATTCCTTCCAGAGATTGAAAACTCCACTACCCTGATAATGTTGTGAAGACCAGAGCTAGCTTACCTGTATGAGACTAATCAGCCACTGCAGCTGTCTCCGATTGCCTGCCTGCTCCACATCGTCAGTAGTTGGCCGGGAAGTCGAACTAAACATTTCCAACACCTCGCTGACACTTGGATGATCAGGGTAAACTATGCTTGCGTCTGCAATGGCACCCTATTCCCTACACAGTGCACTACTTTTGACCAAAACCCTATGGGCCCTGATCAAAAGTAGTGCACTAGATGGGGAATAGGGTGCCATTTGGGATGAAGCCTCTGTAAAATCACTGTTGTCCGGCACTCATTACCCTTTGGTGAGGTTGGATTTGACAACCCTCAGTTAAGCTATTTCAACACGATTAAAGCGCCACCCCTTAATTGTTACCCTCGGTCACATTTAAACAACACCATTTAAATTGACTGCAACATTCAAATGTATCTTGCATGGTTTTATCATGGGCCTACATCTCAGCATTTATCAGTTAAGGTATGATTAGGTACATTCCCTAACAATATTGTACAGTAGGTCCAGTTTTCTTGATGTACAAATATTAACATTCACTTTTGTCAATGCAACTGTCAGCATTCAGGGATCTTAAGTAGGATGGTGCTTCAGTGTAGGTTGTTCATGTCAATTAACCTGACATTAGTGTCCCTTCAATATCAATTAAACATTGATACTGAAATCTCTAAAACAGCATTCCCAAATGATTTTTCTTGTGCTGTTCTGAATGTCTTAAATCATACCACAGGAGTCGTCAAGGTTTCTGAGGTTTAGTGCAAATCTGAGAGGAAATGAAGGCAACAATGTAAATATAACAAAAATATTTGTGCGTTGTGATTGGCCCTTGCTTTTCTACAAAAAAGGTACAAAAGTTTTGTCCTCGATGAGAGTGAGAGACAGATTTTTCAGCTCCTCAGGCGAACTGACAGTCTTATAACCCAGCTCCTGTAGAACTTGCTGACACACAGTCTGTGTGTAATCAACCATGTCATAAGACAATTTGAGCCTCCAGCTTTCTGCGTTGGCTGCTGAGTCCCGAACAGTGCCATATTTATGCTTGGCTGACAGATCATTGCTTCCCCTAGTGTTGTTCTGGATCCAGTCTCCTACGTTCTTGTCCATGACCAGACCCAGATAATCATAGATTTTCTTGGTCTTCTGGAGAGGGTTCTTGGCCAGGTCCTCATACCTGACCAGCATATACCTCCCTTTGAGCCAGGGAGGCTTGCTGAGCCCAGTGGTTACAGATCCCAGGAAGTCCTCACAGACCATGGTAAGCTGGGTGAGGTCCAGGTTGTAGGGCCTCCTCCCAGTGGCCCTCCAGATCCTCCAGAGGCGGTAGGTGTCCCTGAAGGTCTCAATGCGTGAGGCCAGGATCCCTCGGGGGTCCCTAACCAGCTGGATCACCTTGAGGTTGAGCCTAGGGTCCTCCACCAGAGCCCTGAGGTCACTCACCTCCGGTATCCGTACGGTCTTGATGGCCACATGGCGCCTCTCCCGGCAAGCGTCCGACGCCAGCGTCATGTTGAGAACCCCACACCTCTTGACGCACTCTCCTTCATCGATGTTCAACTCTCCAGGACTGAAGGCATCGCAGACAGGCAGGGAGCACAGA